>NC_064920.1:697531449-697832561 GCF_023897955.1 Schistocerca gregaria
TCGCTAAGCGGGTTGGCGGCTTCTAATCTATCACTCGTCGACCAGTTTGGTGTGCCACTGAAGTCAGCAAAAGGAAAGCTGAAGTCTCATATTACATCATTCACACAGGAGGACTGTACAGACTTACCATCATTAGATCGTCGCACAGACTCCAATATGGACGACACAGAAATAAACGGCGCCGAGAAGCAAATGAAGAGGTTGAAAACAAATAAGTCACCAGGGAGGGACGGAATCTCAGTTCGGTTTTACAGAGATTACTTTTCGACGTTGGCCACTTACGTAGCTTGCATTGACGTTGAATCTCTCCCAAGTCATTACAAGAAAGCTCAGGTGACTGCCGTATATAAGGAAGGTAAAAGAACGGACCTGGGAAATTATAGGCCAATATCCTTAAAGACGGTATGCTGCAGAATTCATGAGCCTATTCTAAGTGTGAATATAAAAAAATTTCTTCAGACAGAATAGCTTCTGTCCAAAAATCAGCATAGATATAGAAAGCATTCATTGTGTGAAACTCAGCTTGCCTTTTCCTCCCACGGTAACCTGCAAACCATGATGAAAGGCAATAGGCGGATTCCAGATTCCTAAAAATCCGGAAAGCGTTTGACACATTGCCCCATTGCAGACTGTTAACGAAGATCAGAGCTTACGCAACTTGTTGACATATTTGTAAGTGGCTGAAAGACTTCTTAATTAATATAAACCAGTAAACTGCCCGGGACGGCGAGTTTTCATCAGAGACAGTCAGGAGTGCCTCAGGGTAATGTGATACGACCGCACCTATTCTGTAGAAACATGAACGGCCTGACAGGTTGGGTGGTCAGCAAACTGCAGCCGTTTGCTGAAGGTGCTGTAGTGTACGGGTCATTGTTGTCGTCAAGTGACTGCACATGAATACAGGGTGACTTTGACAAAACTGTTTGATGTGATCAATGCCAGCTTTCTCTAAATGTAGAAAAAAGTAGCTTAATGCAGATGAGTAGGAAGAACAATCCTGACAGTGTCAGAGATGTGCTGCACGATGCAAAGCGATATGAAACGGAATGAGCACGTAAAATCGGCAGTAGGTAAGGCGAATGCTCATATTGGATATATTGGCAGAATTTTGCGAAAATGTAGTCCACATATAAAGAGTCGTCATACTGAACACTGATGCGATTCATTTTGGATCGCCACCAAACACTCCGGCCCGGATTAAAGGAAGAATCGGAGCAATCCAGAGACGTGCTGCTAGATTTGTTACCGGTGGATTCAGCAACAGGCAAGTATTACGGAAATGCTGTTTGAACTCAAATGAGTGTGCTGGATCTACATCTACATTCTACATTTAAACTCCGCAAGCCACCCAAAGGTGTGTGGCGGAGGGCACTTTACGTGCCACTGTCATTACCTCCCTTTCCTGTTCCACTCGCGCGTATGGTTCGCGGGAAGAACGACTGCCGGAAAGCCTCCGTGCGCGCTCGAATCTCTCTAATTCTACATTCGTGATCTCCTCGGGAGGTATAAGTAGGGGAAAGCAATATATTCGATACCTCATCCAGAAACGCACCCTCTCGAAACCTGGACAGCAAGCTACACCTCGATGCAGAGCGCCTGTCTTGCACAGTCTGCCACTTGAGTTTGCTAAACATCTCCGTAACGCTATCACGCTTACCAGATAACCCTGTGATGAAACGCGCTGCTCTTCTTTGGATCTTCTCTATCTCCTCTATCAACCCAACCTGGTACGGATCCCACACTGATGAGCAATACTCAAGTATAGGTCGAACGAGTGTTTTGTAAGCCACCTCCTTTGTTGATGGACTACATTTTCTAAGAACTCTCCCAATGAATCTCAACCTGATACCCGCCTTACCAACAATTAATTTTATGTGATCATTCCACTTCAAATCGTTCCGGACGCATACTCCCAGATATTTTACAGAAGTAACTGCGACCTGTGTTTGTTCCGCTGTCATATAATCCTACAATAAAGGATCCTTCTTTCTATGTATTCGCAATACATTACATTTGTTTATGTTAAGGGTCAGTTGCCACTCTCTGCACCAAGTGCCTATCTATGCGCTGCAGATCTTCCTGGATGGAAGACGACGCTGTTTTTGCGAAATGCTATTGAGAAAATTTAGAGAATATGTGTCTGAAACTGACCGCTGAACGATTCGACTGCCATCAACGTAGATCTCGCTTTAAGGACCGCGAAGACAAAATAAGAGAAATCAGTCTTCGTACGGAGGAGCGTAAACAGTGTTTTTGCCTTGCACTACTAGCGAATGGAACAGGATAGGAAACGACTAGAAGCCCGACACTAACGAAAATGTACCCCCCCCCCACCACCACCATGCACGGCATCTTGGCTTGCCGAGTATCTACGTAGATGTAAATGAACCGTATAGAGTAGGTAAAAAAGTGTGACTAGGACCTCCCGTCGGGTAGACCGTTCGCCGAGTGCAAGTCTTTCGATTTGACGCCACTTCGGCGACTTGCGCGTCAATGGGGATGAAATGATGATAATTGAGACATCACACTACCCAGTCCCTTAGCGAAGGAAATCTCCAACTCAGCCGGGAATCGAACCCGGGCTCGTAGGATTGACATTCTGTCGCGCTGACGACTCAGCTACCGGGGGCGGACATAGCGAACGTAGGAGTTACTAAGTGACAACTTTTACTTTCTGTAAATAAAGAAAGATTATGCCGCGGGTTTGTCATTCAGAAATCATAATTGAATGTTGTTTGTGAAAGCATCGTCTTAGAGCTCGGGTGAAAAGGAGACGTAGCACGTGTCGGAATTCGACAGAGGCTCGATCGTGGACTACCGAAACAGGGCCGCGATATCGCTGCTCGTATTGATAAGGATCCCACGACTGTAATGTGGATGTGCAATCAGGGAGTTCGGCGGGGCTATACTGAACGCCATGCACAATGTCAACGACTCCAAGCCAGTTACACTGAGAGAGGAGACGTGCGGTTCAATACAGCGACGTCACCTACCTTGTGTCAGAAAATGATCTTCTTTGCAGCAAGGCAAGTATCCACATGGACAGCGGGGCGACATCTGGACCACGAAGGACTTCGAGCATGGCGGCCGTTGCAGCGGCTTCCCACGACGCGGCAGCAGACAACGGCCGCCGACTGTGGGGTGCCAAAGGCAGCACTGGACGCAGGAGGGGCACCATGTCGTCCTTTCAGAGTGGTCTTGGAGCTCTGGGGATAAAGAACGTTGCAAGACTGCATTCGCCATCGGCATACGGGCCGAATCCCGAATCCCTGGAGAGATGGTGTTGGCACAGTCTAATACTTACATTCACGACATTCTCCGGTGCGAAAATTGTTACCGTTTGTCAGCTGGAGCGACACTAGCGCCCCAAGCGTTGAGAAATCAGACGGTCACCCGCTTCGAAAGGATAAAGTTTGTTTTTAATTATTTTCTACTTAATTAACGAAATAGTTGTTACATTTTTGCGTTCCATGCGTTAGTATATTAAATGAATTATTGTGAAATACACGTAAAAACAGCCGAACCACGCTGATTTAATGACCTAAGCTAGAACTTATTCATGAAGAAATACTATAGAATAAATTTATGAGCGCACACTCCGCTGCCGAATGAAATCATCATTCTGGGCTTTCGAATATGTGTACATCTGCAACCTATTACGCTGAAAGCAAGAGAACATAAACACATATTTCATATATGAGTAACATACGTTTTTGTTGTTGTCTGTTGTTGTTATCATAGGCACTTTCCTCGACAGTCAACAGAAATATGGAGTCTAATGATTCACCCATTATTACACTTGACTCGATTTTTTAACACACGATTTGTTTTGTAAATGTAATAACTTCTGCTTTAAAAGTAAACGTCTTAAGATCCATGCCGTTAGTTGGTCAGATTTAGCAATTGTTGTGTAATTGGGTACACAGTATGATCATCTCTGGTTCGCATAGCCAATAAAATGGGGAACAATTGCTGCACTTCTAACGTTTGAAGGCCGGTGGTTCTGTTCTATCTTAAAGGTTCCCGTGTCATTCGAGAAGGTAACGTAAGACCGTATCTCTCCCTTGCTCTCCTGACTTCACTTCGATATAGAGGGTGTTAGGTTGTTGCCCTGGCCACCACATCCTCAACATATCTCTTTGAAAACGTCTTGTCATGGGTTTCCGAGAAACTAGCAAGAAAATGCAATTTATGAACACTGGCTTGGAACTAAAGTGGCATGGAGTGAACTTCTCGTATATGTCATCTCTGCTCATTTCGACTCAGTACACAACTGTGTTAAAGCTGCTACCAGAGAAGGTAGCGCTGTTTACTAAATTTCGCCCCCTCAATTCCCCAAATACACCTAGAAATGCAATTACA
Organism: Schistocerca gregaria; assembly: GCF_023897955.1. Taxonomy (NCBI): domain Eukaryota; kingdom Metazoa; phylum Arthropoda; class Insecta; order Orthoptera; family Acrididae; genus Schistocerca; species Schistocerca gregaria. The sequence continues at coordinate 697,535,812 of NC_064920.1, forward strand.
GATTCTTGACACTGTACTTTATAAGCACAATAAGTATATTTTCGTTATTTGGTGGTGGCACAGATTTAATGGCTAGCTGTCTACGTTAACCTACATCCGCTCTGTGATTTTTCACAGGTAATGAGTGGCAAAGCATCGCCAGTCACACTTGACAAATTTATATTTCCGTTATACTACTACTACTACTACTACTACTACCACCACCACCACCACCACCACCACCATCACCACTACTGTCTGGCATTACCTACCAAGGATGCCAATGAGGGCTTCAGTAGAACTTCTTTCTTTTTAGGGATTTAGACAATTCCCAGTAAGCTGACGGTTTCTCACTTCGCAATATTTGGAAGGCTATTTCCAGGTCCAACACTCGCCTGATATCCAAGAGACGTCTGGCGAACCTTATTTGGAACCAGGGTATTGCATTTTTTCCACTTTTTTCGAATTTTTTTCGAACAAGGTTTATCGAGACCACTTTTTATATCACTGTTGATTGGGTCCCCTAAAATCAACAGATCACTTGTTCACCAAATTATAGTTAACGCCTTTAGGGAATGGCCCGTCTGAGGAATGCCATACAAAATGTCTTCACGCCAATAGTTAAGTTCAAAAAATGGTTCAGATGACTCTGAGCACTGTGGGACTTAGCATCTATGGTCATCAGTACCCTAGAACTTAGAACTACTTAAACCTAACTAACCTAAGGACAGCACACAACACCCAGTCATCACGAGGCAGAGAAAATCCCTGACCCCGCCGGGAATCGAACCCGGGCGCGGGAAGCGAGAACGCTACCGCACGACCACGAGATGCGGAGTTAAGTACATCACATACGTATGTTTTCACCATTAGTGTGCAACCTAGTGGTGAGAACGTACGAATATGACGCTATATTTACTATGAAGACATTTTGTATGACATTCTGAAGATGTCCTACACCCGAAATGCTTGAGATACAATTTGTATGAACAGTAGACGATCTGTTCATTTCAAGCGACCGAGTCAGCAGTGATAGTTGTATCTGAGTGGTGTACCCCCTCATGTCGTTGATTAATGCAGTTTCTTTTGCCCTTAGGCAGTTTCCCACCACAGGGACAAGAGGATACAATGAATCTTTATTCGCTCCTCATTTTTTTACAATTTCGTTGATAGAATGGGGGTGAATCCTTATAGCGGAAGTAATCAGTATTAATGAAGGTGATATTATCGCTGATTGCCTTTTTTCTAAAGTATGTTGTTCAGTGTTTTGTTTAATAAACATAATATTCTGTACATGTATTTTTTATTATAAGATTCGTGGAATCAAATACCTTGTGCCACTCCGTGCGCCGATTTACCCCTCATACTGCATTTTTACCCGCTTTATCAGGTAAAATGACGCAGTGTGATAATCATCAGTTTTTTTCTGAAAATGAAGCTGTACATTTGTGCTTTTAAGATATTTTGCAATAAACATAACGGACCAGTGTTATACGAAAATTGGAGCCTCTAGGCATTATAGAATAAAGGCTACAATCGAAATGCCTTAGGTGCGCCACTTTCCCCTATGTGTGACTTTTATCGAGACAGACTTTCTGAATACATCAGCGGCAATTGAGTTCAGTTCACAGTCTACCGGTCGCTCTAGTTCAGTGTCAACGTAACTTTTCCCAGCGATGCTGCAACGTGAAACTGTCGGTGAACAGTATTGCGAACAAGTGACGAACGGCCGAACCGCGCCGGTATCTGACCTGCATCAGTATCGATACAAATGGCTGCGACCTTTTTCTTTATTAGTTTCCAACGCGCGCCGATGTTTGCTGGGGATTCGCCAGGCGATTTTGCGGGGCGCACTTAGTTTAATGAATCTCGACTGGGTGCTGTTTTGAACTGCGGTCCGCGGCAGCCTGTGTCCCCGCGCCGCAGCACATAGCTCATCGGGCACAGCCGCAGTGTCAGCTTGCAAACAGTTCTATCCTACCCTGCCCTGTACTGCCCTGTCCTGCTGTGCTGGGCTGGCCGCACTGCGACCCCACAGACCAACCGAGCGCTCGAAGTTAACGGCCGTCGTCGCTGTCCACTTGTTTTCCAATCCTGCAAAAAGCTAGCGCGGCTACTGTGCCAGAATCGACAGTTTGTCTTGCCAGCATTTACCGTTAAGTTTGCACGCTTGTCGCATTATAAAACGGAAACACACTCACAGGGAAAAGCTGCGTTGATTCTATCAAGAACCCTCCTTGTTCCTTTACCACTGCATGACCCAGAATCCATTCTTCATTATTTAATCAATGCGTCAACGTATTGACAATATCTGCTCATATAGTGCTGGCCATTAAAATTGAATCACCAGGAAGGAAACAAAGAAACGTAATTTGACCTATTACGCTTTTGCGGTAAAGGAGGAAAAATACATTTTCGTATCTCGAGAGGAAGTTGGACACTTTAAAGAAGTCAGGGCTTATTACTTGAGCAGACACAATAGACGAGAGAAAGCACCTTGGGCTGCTTGTAGTACTCAGGCAGCAGCTCGGCTACAGGCTGGAAGTATTTCAGAGTAAATCTCGAGGAAGCAAAAATAAAGGTCAGACTGAATTCACGATAATGGAATTCTACTCCAGACCTCTGTGGCTACGACCTCGTTAGCTAATCCCATGTCTGGCTCTGAATTCGTGCCGACATAAGCCTGCTAACTATTCTTCAGGATCTATTTCATTAGCATCGGCGGCATGCCGATACTAGCAAACTGTCGAAACCCCGACACTGGAGGACGAGCTATGCGAGGGACCTGTACTCCCAGGGTTACTTAGACCGCCATATGAGAAAGACATTGCACGTTCTTCTGACGTTCCTCTGTGCTCTACGAGGCTGGAGTCACGTGCGCAGTGCAAGTGCCGCTCATGTGCGTGTACAAGGCCAGTTTGTCACTTGACGCCAGTCCCGTCGCTCCCATTATTGATTATTCTATTTTGATTATTTTAAAGTAGCTTCAATTTAGATGTCGGTTGACTGGAAGGCTTGTTCAAACGACGTCCCAAGGCTCCAGCTGGTTCTTGCTGCCAGCCCCCACTTGCTTCCTCGGAACCATTTCTGAGTCGGATACTCTTTTCCTCTTACGGCATCAGGGCTCAAGACAGCATGATTAATTCTTATGTGATTTAGTGGTATATATGGTGCGAAATTTAGTATACAGAGTTGCCACTTATGGCCGCAATAATGGCTCTCGCGCATCTGGGCATCAAGTCGAACTGAACTTGGATGATAGATACAGATACGTCAATCCTTGCTGCTTCATCCCTATATCAAAGGTCATTAATCGTAATGGCCACTGAGTGGTGACGGGCCAGGCTCTCCGCAACCTGTGACCAGATGTTTTGTGTGGAGAACATGACGGCCTGGACGATATCCAAACAGCCTTTGTATCGAGGTAGATCAGGACACCAAGGGCGACATGCCAGCTTTATGACTTCTATTGTTCAAATCTCTTACGAGAAGACTTGATAACATAAGTTAAACATTATCATGGCAGGCTCAAGTAGGTTTTATCGAACGCTGGGCTACACTTTAAGTTGAAAAATAGCAGCCACCTTTTCACCAAGTCTGTCTAAATTCCTCGGAGATTCAAGTCCGCTCCTTGAGCACACAGCCATACGAGAACAGTGAACGTCATCATCATCTGAAAACATGCAACTGCTGCGATTCAGTTCCTTGTTCATGTCGATAGCGGTCAAATCGACAGCCTTCATTGCTTATAAGCATCATCAATGTCTGCGCGGTCTTGGTCACATTGTTGTCACCATTTCAGTACGGCTTGACGTGACATTGGAATTTGGTCCGTATACCGCTATAATTTCACGATGAATCGATGTGCAAGCTAGACTTTTGCCCACAAGGATCTTACTGCCCTGAGTTCTTCAGCTTTGAAGTACGTTTCCAGTTGCGTGTTATTCACTCCCACACTGATGCGTCTGTTATCCGTATCGCAGCAGGACTGTGCCTGTAGAAAAATCAGAACATTAGTCTCCTCTGACATTACGCCACTCTTGTTGCTCAGTAGTTTTGGCATGTGAAGACTTTTTTTTATTATCCTCGTAGGTAGGGCGTACCCACTAGCCTTGAAACGTTAGAAATGTAACGTCTGCTGCCAAAATTACTGGCTATCCAACTAGAGGTGATCTTACTGTGTACCCACTGTCTATAAACACCATCACGTGGGTGTTGGACACATTTGACGTTGACGCATGCAGTCTTGACAACGTTCGTTCTCTTCCCAACCTCCACACTCGGATATGGCCATCTTGGTTTTGCACTCAGAGCCAGGACTCATAAGAAAAGGCGATATCGTGTCACAACAAGATATCGTGTCACAACAAGTACTGTCGCCTCTCTGCTACCGCGTCAATGGAAGCCACAACACCAGTCTCCGTGCTGAGCGTCCATGGTGTTGCAGACGACGTTGGACAAACCTTGTGGGTACTTTCCTTGCTGCAAAGAAGCTCATTTCCTGACATTATGTACTTGACATGTAAGTACTATGTCTTCTCTGTCAGTCGCTAGTCTCGTGGCGCCTTAGGCATCCTGCAAAATGTTGATTACCGTTCTCCTGATCCCTTCGATTCTACATTCGCATGTCAGTCAAGACCTCGTGGTCTTAAGAAAGGAGGGAGAATCTCGGTAACAGAGTGTAGCAATTCTGGGGCAAGCAGAAGAGAAACCACGAAATTAACCCGTGATGGAACATTGGTGCTGTGCAACCTAATTGTTGGGACTGAAAGAAACTTTGAAACCTAGCACTTAGTACCAAAGGGACCCGCGAGCTAAAAGTCCGTATCCGTCAGGCGGATGACCGTCAGCTGTGCCACATGCAGCCACGAGACATTTCGGACATTTCCTTGGTGGATGTGACTGTAGATTCCATCTGATGGATGATAATGTCACCTAACTAGAGCTCGGGTGGCGGGCGATTACTAGGATCTAATCAGACGTGGTTAACACGTTCCCCAGAGTTGAGCATGGTTGGGACGCTTTGTGTGTGACAATCGCAGTCCTAACACGGTCACTACGTACCATTGCTGAACTCCAGGCGCCTTTTGCCTCACAATGGAAGGCGCTCCTGCAGGCCTTGTTGTATACTATTGGGGGGGGGGGGGCATGGCCCATTGTGTACTGTCATACTAAAGGGTTTCTCATCTCTTATTGCCGGCCGGTATGGCTAAGCGGTTCTAGGCGCTACAGTTTGTAACCGCGTGACCGCTACGGTCGCAGGTTCGAATCCTGCCTCGGGCATGGATGTGTGTGATGTCCTTAGGTTAGTTAGGTTTAAGTAGTTCTAAGTTACAGGGGACTGATGACCTCAGAAGTTAAGTCCCATAGTGCTCAGAGCCATTTGAACCAACACCCCTTATTGAGGTGCGGTATTCCACATAGAGATACATCATTCGCGATAAGTGCTACGAACAGGCCACGGCTGGTTTTCCTGTAGGTCTCGTAAGGTTATCACTATTATGTGTCACAATATTTCCGCGGCGTCCCTTCCCGCCTGCACGTTGTCTCTGTGTCTCATGCCATTTGTTGGAACTCGAAAATCCTTTAACTGATACACACGAGGGTGTACCATTAAATTGAGAGAGACTACAAAGTAAGTTAAGAAAATAACAAAATTAAATTATTTGGTCCAGGTAAGCATCTATCCACAGAATAATGTCTTGCTGGCCAAGGTCATGAACTTCCGTGAAATTTAGGAAAAATTAAACATAAAGGCCAAGACCAGCTGATCTCAAGAAAGAAGAGAGAATCTCAGTCATAGAGTGTAGCAGTTATGGAGGAAGCAGAAGCTGCGGTCTACAATACGCTACATTAATTAAAAAGGAGGAGGGGGAAAAGAAGAAATAGAGATAATCTGAAAAGTGCTTTCTCTGAGAGCTGTTGTTCTTAAATGTTGGGTTAATGTAGCTCATTGTCATATTTTGAAGTGTCTTCCTTTAAGTACTTTTTCTTTAGCAATGTTAGGACTTAGCATAGATTTCCTCTCTCTCGAGCGCTTTAAATGCTGTGCGAACTTGTAAACAAACAAGTGGTAATATCGACTTGAGTGTTCTCTGGAAGAGAGGGTTTGATGCTGATTGTAAACATTTTGAAGCAGCGAAACTTTTTAATGAAAGCAAATACCTGTGAAGAGGAGGAAGAATTTTTTTTACTTCCATTAACAACACAGTGAAGGAACGTTCGATTAACGCCCTCCTGGCGCAACAGCTACGAAAGGAGGGGCGTGTATATGTTGGAAAGCGGCTGCGCCGCCCAATCCATTAGGCGGGCTGAAGGTTGGGGTGGTGGGGGGGGGGGGGGGGGGCGGCGGGGGAGGAGGGGAGGGAGGAGCAGTAACGCTCTGCCGCGCCGGCTAGCACCAAAACACCTCGCTCGCTGCTTGCTTCCATACTGCTGTACTGCCTAAAGTCAACCTAGGCGCCAAAGCTGTTTGTCAAAACCACACAACGTGGGCATCCACTACCCAGTTACAATAGGTGACCGTTATGAAGCAAACTTCATTACCGTGTTTTCTATCAGATGGGAGACATACCTGTACATCAGTCAGCATATCGAGAGACGTACCTGTATATCAGCCAGCACTTCTCAAGGGCACTTCTTAATGTTACGTGAGATAGCTGGTATATACAGGGTGATTCTTACGTTTAAAAACCCCCGAATTGACATAGATGACGCTGAGACGAGTAATTTAATATGAGACATGTGGGATCGCAAATGTCGGAAAAAACCGAAAAGTGGATGACGAATGTTGAACACGTGATGTCACCAGAGACGTACCTTGCAGCACGTGCAGCGGTTAACTCTATCGGTTTGTCGTACAGGATCACCCCAACTCAAGTCAAGTATTCACATCGGTGCAGTTCCGGACCTACGTGCTCAGGGTTCGAATTTTGCATGTGGCTGGAAATAATTTTTTTTCATTTGGGTTAGACGATTGTGTGTTTACATTGGACTAATTTCATTTACCGGTTTCGCGGTCCCCGCAGGTTAATTGCAAAGTACAGTACAGGAAAAAAAAACAGCGAGCTAAATCATACTGTAACTTCTGTGTTTACAACAGATAAGGTTTGCAAAAGATGTTCGAAAAAGTAGTAGCGTAGCGGAGCGATGTGCAGCACTACCTGCTACCGGCGAGGGTAGGGTCGACAAGGCCAGCCGCTAGGGTCTCCGAGGTACGTCATCTGGTGGCGTCACACGTTCAACATCCGTCACCCACTTTTCGGGTTTTTCCAGACATTTGCGATCCCACATGTCTCATATTAAATTACTCGTCTCAGCGACATCTACGGCGCTTTGGGGCTTTTCAATCGTTAATAGGAATAGCCCTGTATATCATTTGGATAAGGCATACTTCACTTCATGTAAGACAGACGTTAATCTAGATATGCAAATTAAGATTTCCGCGGCCTGTTAGTGCAATAAAATTTTCGCGGGTTTCTCGCGAGCGTCAGTTCCGTGTGGGTCCACGACGCTTCGCCTAAGATGGGCGCGGAGAGTTGTGTCTTTCGAAACGTTGCAGACACAGTGCGAATTGACGCGAATCGCGAGAAAGTTGTATTTGCAGGCTACAGTCTTTAGTCTGCGGCCTCTGTCTTCATGTATTGGACAGATTGTATAGTGTGTTCAACAATAATTATTTGGTCATAAAGATATGGCTGAATTGTTCTCGACAAATGTGTCGAACCGCCGACTATGGCTACTATGGAGTCGTGCAACATTGCTTGAAAACTGTCGTCGACTTTTTACTCATCTTTCAAGACGGTTGTACCTTAAAGATCGCAGTTGTTACAGGTTTATTTAGTTCCCTGGTGAACGTGCTGAAAAACGAAGGTATGTCATTAAAAAATAGCTCTGAGCACTATGGGACTTAACAGCTGAGGTCACCAGTCTCCTAGAAATTAGAACTACTTAAACCTAACTAACCTAAGGACATCACACACATCCATGCCCGAGGGAGGATTCGAACGTGCGACCGTAGCAGTCACACGGTTCCGGAGTGAAGCGCCTAGAACCGCTCGGCCACCGCAGCCCGGCATGTCATTAAAGAGTGCTTTCTAAGAAAGCCTTAAACTATCCTTACCCGCTTGAGTGCGGTACCCCTCAAAGGTAGTGCCAATTACCTACTCGTTATACATAAGATTGAAAAGAAAATCAAACTAGTTGGGATTATTTCCTTTGACCTCAACTCAGTGCACTAACTTACCAAATTTGAAGTTTCTGCTAGGACTGAAAGATCTAAAGGTTTTTAATTAATCATGGGCGTTCATGAACGTGCAGAAAATGTTCGAATAAAACTGAAGAATATTACCTCTTGAATCTACGACTGTGGATCTTAAAAAAACTAATCTTTACTATGTGTCCACCGGTTGAAGCAGTATGTTATCTCATGAGTGACCCCTGTTGCCGGATTGTGAAATACGAAACATGAAGCTAGTTTAACATGAAAAACGCAGTAATTATGTTTTCATCTGAGAAATCACAATAGCATCATGTAAATCATGTGCGAGGGCGCGATGAAAAGTAATGCCTCCGAATTTTTACATGAAAACACTTAAAGATGTTTAAATAAAACAATGTTTATTAATGTTCTACATTTTTATTCTTCTTGCCTGTTTATTTATTTCTAAACATAGTCACCCTTGCGAAGAACACATTGTTCCCAAAGACCAGTTTCTTGATACCGTCACTGTAGGATCTTTAGCTTGTTGACAGGGTCACAACCATATCCCCGCTTCATCGCTATCAAAATGAAGTCCTGGAAGGAGTTCTTTAAGTTCTGGAACGAGATGAAAATCGGATGGGACCAAGCGGGGAATATACGGACGACGATCGATAACAGTAAACTCAAGGCGTCGGATTTTTGCAGATGTCGCAGCGCTCCTGAGTGGACTGGCATGATAACGGGCAGCGTGCCACGTGTGTGGACCAACTCTTGTGCGGTTACAAACTTGATTACATCACACTGTTTCTCCCGCACCGACATACGAGTAGCTACGTTACGCACCGCCATGTTACAGATTACAATTAGGAGCCCTCGAGCGCAGAGTGTCGCAGTTCCCGTCACCAAAGCGGGACAAACCGTCCAAGCAATATGCATCACATGTAATACCTCAACAGACATTGAGAACAGTAAAAAATTCTGAGACATTTCCTGTCAGCACGCTCTCGTAATTACAAAGATCGAGATCTATACTGTTTTCCAACACATTATGATAAATTTAAGATTACAGTTGATAGCTCTTGAAAGAGTACTCTGCCAATTCTAAGAAGCCACGAACGTCTGTAACTGGACGAGAAACTTTGTTGAACATAAACTCTCATTGGTTTTGTAATGATGTCCACGTGGATATAAATGTACCTACGCTTGCCCCTAAAAGTAAGGGAAATTAGAATGCAGTGGTGTTTATTGCAGGATTCTAGTGAAAGTCATTTACCAGTTACCTCATTTTGAAAAGTTCCCATACTGTCACGTCTAGAATACCTGTGGGAGCACACATTAAGAACAACACAAATGCATACACTAGTCATGTGGATTCTGACAATTAACGAGACAACTGACCATTGTTGTGTTCAAAATGACCACGAGCAGTGGCAATACACGCTTCTAGTCTGAAATGGAACGTCTTCTGCACATGTACTAGTATTTCGCCGGAGATGTCCGAGCAGCCTGCAGTAATACGTCGTTACATACAGTATCATCGGGTGTAGTTGGTATGTTCATGTAGGCAGCGTTTTTCAGCTTTCCCCACGGAAGAAATTGTATAGGCGTCAAATACGGGCAGGCCAAGGTACAAGTCCTCTCTGCCCAATCCAACGATTTGTAAAACATTCGTGAACACATGCTGTAGCACTTCGTGCACTACGGGATGGACAGCCATCATATTGATACCACAGGTCCGCAGAGAAAGTCTTCTAGCACCCGTAGAAGATGGTCTGTCAGGAGACTGCGACACTTGTGCACGTTCAGTGTTTCGTCTACCAAAAACGGGCCTATGAGCTGATGGACGCTGACGTTCTGCCTGACGAAGCCAACGGGTAGTTTGTAAAAACAGACATAATAAGTGATTTTAGTGTTACTTATAATCCGTCTTGATTGCAAAATGTTTATTCAAATGACCAGTTTCGGTTCATCTAGAACCATCTTCAGATCTGTAACGATAATGAGACTAATTTACTATTTCACGAATGCAAATCTTTTTCATCCTATCTAATCAACATCAAATGTACCAGAACGTACCTGATATTTCGGTTACAGGAGTAACCTGTCCAAATTCAGCAACTTTCACATGCTACGTTACATAAAATTGGTTGGCACAGTGCACGTCATTTATATTAATTGTAACACTATTCCCGACAGGTGGCGTCTGGTACATTTGTTACATTACATATGCTCATACTTTTGTGATTAACTTTTATGTCCAAAAATACTTAATTAAAATCTGTAGACGTCAAGGTTAAAATCTGCACTTATCAAAATTAAAAAAACACAAATTATCATTTTTATACGATCTAAAACATAGGGCGATTTCTATATGTATGGCGCTGGTGTAGACTTGTTTTCACGATAAAAGTTAATCACAAAAATCTGCTGAATACCGTATATGCGTCCGCAGCTCGTAGTCGTGCGGTAGCGTTCTCGCTTCCCGCGCCCGGGTTCCCGGTTCGATTCCCGGCTGGGTCAGGGATTTTCTCTGCCTCGTGATGACTGGGTGTTGTGTGATGTCCTTAAGTTAGTTAGGTTTAAGTAGTTCTAAGTTCTAGGGGACTGATGACCATAGATGTTAAGTTCCATAGTGCTCAGAGCCATTTGAACCATTTTAAAGTATATGCATATGTAATATTACAAATGTACCTGTCGGTAATAGTGTTACAATTAATATAAATGACGTGCATTATGCCAACCAATGTTATGTAACGTAGCATGTGAAAGTTACTGGATTTGGACGGGTTACTCCTGTAACCGAAATATTAGGTACGTTCTGGTACATTTGATGTTGATTAGATAGGATGAAAAAGATTTGCATTCGTGAAATAGTAAATTAGTCTCATTATCGTTATAGATCTGAAGATGGTTCCAGATGAACCGAAACCGGTCATATGAATAAACATTTTGCAATCAACACGGATTATAAGTAACATTGCCAACGGGTATTGTCAATAGATCAATAGTACTTGTTACGACGGTTCACCTACTGGTAAATGTGACTTCATCACTAAAAAAGACACGTTATACATGTTGAGTATCTTGTCGCGATGCTCGTGTGCAGAAGTTAATCGTTTCCATGCAGCTCGTGGTGGAGACAGATGTGATGGGATGTAGCCTATGTCGATGGAGAACACTCACGACCTACTGCTTGGACTGTCACACACTAATTGACTATCAAGTTGCGATGCACTTAAGGAACACAGAAGCACACTGCAAGTAAACATAACGACATCGTATCTAGCAACTACGCAGGTTGACTGACACAAACAACTGTCGCTGAGGAAACTTTTCAATATACGTTATCTCGTAAAAGATTCGCACTAGAATCCTGCAGTAAACACCACTGACATTCTAATTTACCCTAGGTTTACTTTGTTAATGTCAATAGGCATTGTTTCGCTTAAGAAAGTGTATGTTTGCACAAAAATACGCTTTCGAAGTATTATTACAATCTGTTTATTGGCTAACAGTACGAGCCGCTTACTACCAGTCCGTTCTGTGAAAATTGCACATAAATAGCACTTTCCATTTCCGCAATATTTATGGCGCAAGTTGTAGGTGATTCGCCGTGCGTACATGAGTCGGCCAGTTGCGGTGTTAGAGCCCAGAACGGGAGGCGGCGAGTGGCGGCCGTGGTGCGGCCGTCGGCTTATTAGCCGCGGGCCCAGACGCCAGCTGCCGGGCTACGGGCGGGGTCGATGGCCGGCAGCCGCCAGCCGCCAGCAGCCAGCCGCCTCCCAGCCTCTGCGCCGCAGCTCCGTGTTCCGAGTGGCCGTCTGCCGGACCTGCTGCAGACAATGCCAACAGCTGCGCTACAGAACCAACACCCCCTCGCTGTAATCGACCACACGCCATTGTTCGCTGTGCATTGCGGACTTGCGTAGTGCTGCGGTGTGACTGGTTTCTTTCAGTTAGACTGTAACGTAACAAAATTCTAATATGTTGCTTTCTTTTGTTACAGGTAAGTGTGATCTGCAATGGAGATGTCGCTCAACATCGCTGAGGTACCTTTGAATGATGATCGGTAAGTTTGTAAACAGTCTTCTGATGAAAGGGAGCGGATGGTCCTGCTCCGTCTGCTTCTTGCAGCAATGTAACGCGCTGGTTTAAGGAGAGGCCTTTCAAGTATGACCTGAACCCCCCGCGCCCAGGAGATCACCGTAACAATTTTAGTCCCTCACGTCGGCTGGAGGTAGTAAGTCGGAAACGGATTATGGCTTCCAGTTGATTAAGCTTTCAACTGCTTAACGCACACTCCGCTGCTCGACTCGCTGCGGCTCACACCGTTACCGTTACCGTCGCCAACGCCACTAGCCCATCGCCATGTCCAGACACGGAAAGGGAGGCAAACTTGCTGCTGTGGCAAAGCTTCTGCTCACGCTGGCAGCAGATGGCCGCGGCAGCAACAAGAAGAAGCGCAGCCAACCGCAGCACAAGACGCAGTGCTACCGCTGCCAGAAGATGGGACACGGCGCCAGGACGTGTGGGGACGCAGTCGCGTGTCTGAAATGTGCAAAGGCACGTGATACACGCGTGCGTTAACGGTGGCGGCGCGCACGCCGCAAACGCACGCAGCTGCGCATATCTGAAGCAGCGGACACCAACAACCGCCAAGAAAGCGGTCCATGAAAAGAGGCAGCCGTCCCGCCACCCCCGCACAAGGGGGAAAACGGGGCGGCCTCAATCCCGCCCAGCGCCGCTACCGACGACGCCGTGGCTGCCCTCAAAGCCGCGATGGCGGCACAGAGAGCGGCCATGCAGAAGGAGGTCGTCGGTCTCCATCGGCAGCTGCAATAGTTGCGAGAAGAAATCCGGCTGTTGCAAAAGAAGACACCCGCCCCCGTTGCCACCCCCACGATGGTACGACAATTTGGGGTGGACGTGTCCACGCAAACGGACTTGTCCATGCAGACGGATGTGTCCGCGCAAACGGACGTCGCCCCGGAACCTGTAGCAATACAGGAGACCGGGGAGACGCCCATGGATGTGGCACCGTCCTCTCCTTCCCCAACTCCAGGCGGGAAGGCAGCACAGAAGGGGAAGCAAGAAGAGGATGGCAATCTTTGCACGGACATCATACGCTTCCCGGACAGCACGAACATGCGAAACGTGCTGAAGAAGATTGCCACCATGGTACGGGATGGGCGCTTCAACGCCCAAAAGAACCCGTACCTCTTCGCCCAGGCGGAAGGGGTACGGAAGCCGTCGCTTCCGCACAGGCCGATTGAGATACGTGGCGGGCATCGGGCAATTCTGCTCGAGTTAGTCACGAAGAAAGATCTCAACACCATCAACGCGAACCCGGTCTTCACGCCGAGCGACTGGGGATACAACCTAGACGACGCAGTCGTGCGGCTGAAGAACGAGGTTCGCGACGGCACGAGGAAGCTGTCTGCAGACCTGCAGACCGCTGCAGAACGTCTCTCGCGAGACGAAGAAGACGTAAAACAGCGAAGTCCACCGGACAACGAGAGGACACACCACACATTGAGGCCACATCACCATCGCATCGCCAGGAGCAGGAGGAACGACTGTAATAAGTCTAAACTCCTACACCTCGGGCCAAGGCCAAGGCCCGTTTGTAAAGCGTCAGCGCCAGTTTCAACACTTGTTTGTTAAAAAAATGTGTAATGGCAATTGAGGACAACAGACATAGATTCAAAATAGCGAAACGAGCGCCCACACAGGAGGACAGAAATGGTGCCGTGCCGTACCATATTACTCTGGTGTGTCAGTTTATCGCCTGAATTGTTTACATTTATTTCTGCGCGAGGTATCGTAGCTTGGGGCGCTTCTCAAAGCTTCAGCGTGACACTACACTCAGGTGACAAAAGTCATGGGATACCTCCCAATACCGTCGAACTTATGGCTGGCGTAGAGCAACAGCTCGGCGTGGCTTTGGCTTAACAAGTCGTCGGTAGCCCCTGCAATAATATTCAGCCTTGCTGCCGGTATGACTGTCCATAATTGCGACCGTGTTGCCGGTGCAGAAGTTTGTACACGAACTGACCTCCCTGTTATGTCCCATAAATTTTCGACGGGATTCATATCGGACGAACTTGCTGGCCACATCATTCGCTCGGATTGTCCAAAATGTTCTTCAGACCAATTGCGAGCTGTGAGTCGGTGACATGGCATATTGTAATCCATAAAAAAGCCACCGTCGTTTGCTGCAAATGGTCTCTAAGTCGCCCAACATAGCCATTTCCAGTCAACGACTTGTCCACTTGCACCAGAGCACCTAGTCCATTGCATGTAAACACAGCCCACACCATTATGGAGCAAATAATTGTTTGGACAGTGCCTTAGTGACAACTTGGGTTCATGGATTCTGGAGTCTGCGCTACAATCGAACCGTACAATAAGCTCCTACGAAGTGAAATCGGTATTCATCTGACGAGGTCATTTTTTTCCAGTTGTCTAGGATCTAACCGATATGGTCACGAAGCCATGATGGGCGCTGCAGCTGATGTGCTCTTACCAAAGGTACACGCGTCGATCGTCTGCTGCCATAGCCCATTAACACCAAATTTCGCTGCCCTATCCTAACGGATACGCTCGTCTTACGTCCTACATTGATTTCTGCGGTTATTTCACGTAGTGTTGCTTGTCTGTTCGCACTGACAACTATACGCAAAGGCCGCTGTTCTCCGTCCCTTAGTGAAGCCCGTCGGCCACTAAGTTGCCCGTGGTGAGGCAATGCCTGGAATTTGGCATTCTCAGTACACTCTTGACACTGAGGATCTCGGAATATTAAATTTCCTAACGATTTCCGTAGTAGAACGCCCGATGCGTCTAGCTTCAACTGCCGTTCCGCGTTCAAGGTGTGTTAGTTTCCATCATGCGGCCGTAATTACGTCGGAAACCTTTTCACATGAATCACCGGAGTACAAATGATAACTCCGCTATTGCATTGCCGTTTTATACTTCTGTCCCATGACTTTCGTCACCTCAGTGTTCTGTCACTGTTTCTCCGGCAACGGCCGGCCACTCTCGTACTTAGACACCGGCTTCGATAAGCTCCTGGTGGATACTTTCGTTGCCTCTATATTAGGCCTTGCTATCACTAGTATTTCACAATCACAAGGAGTCTAAGCAAAATGTTCGACAAGTGGTCATATGCAAACTGTTAGAGTTCGTTTCTGTGTGGTTACACTGAATGTCTTTTGAGTCTACCAATATAGTGTGCTAGAGTTTCTTTCGAAAACAGAACCACGAATTCAAATGGCTTTGAGCACTATGGGACTTAACATCTTAGGTCATCAGTCCCCTAGAACTTAGAACTACTTAAACCTAACTAACCTAAGGACATCACGCAACACCCAGCCATCACGAGGCAGAGAAAATCCCTGACCCCGCCGGGAATCGAACCCGGGAACCCAGGCGTGGGAAGCGAGAACGCTACCGCACGACCACGAGATGCGGGCGAACCATGAATTCTGTTTTACGAAATGTGATGGTTTCTCTAAAAATGGGAAAACAAGAGTGAAGCTACAACAGTAGAAGTATTTACAAATAAGAAAGCTGACATTTTATTAGGTCCTCCATTCCTCTAAAAATCTGAAATAACAAAATGGACGGTTTCTCTCGGTGATACAATGTTACCTTAAGTAAACGATTGATTTACAGAATTGCTATGCGTAACTGAAACTTAAGATTTTTTAACCGTTTCTGGTAGAATTAGTAACCTTCCTCTCCCCCCCCCCCCCCCCAGCCCATCCGCTTCTCCCTCTCTATACTCTACGGAATCGAACGCCCATGTATCAGACAGCTTCAAACCTCTGATTGTGTGAACATTTGCCTTTAAGCATGTAGAGCTTTACGTAGAGCAGTAAGCCAGGAAAAGTTTAGGAATGTTTGAAATTACATTTAAAGATTGCTTGGAAGTCGCCAAGTTCTCTCATTATTGAACACTGGTCGAGTTGAGTTTGGATAATTTACGCTCCGTTTTCAGCAAAAGCTAGTTTTTCACATAGCTCAGTATTTATGAAGTCATATATCATGAACTATGTATCGTGCAGTAATAAATTTTGCCGCTACAGACATTCAGTGGTAAATGTGGATACTGCCTGCAAAATGTGTTATGGAGTTAGTACTAAAGAAGTTACGAAGTACGATGCCGAAGTTTTGATGGATGAACGGCGAAAATGCAGTAAGCGATAAACATATTCCCTTCAATTATTTTGTAGGGGGTGTTAAAGAGAAAAAGTTGCCAAATAGTTTGAAATTATTTATAAAGTTTGTAGGAAGTAGCCACGTCTCTCATTCTCAAATACTGTATAAATTTAGTCTTGGTAATTTGCGTGTCACAAGTTTCGCTGCCTCCAGAAATGTACATAAGGTGCAACTTTAAGACTTGATCAACTGTGTTAAGCCTCTAACGTAAGAGTGTACCTCTCAGTCAGTAAATTGTGACATATTATATTTTTTAATTCGGCCAGTAATTATATGAAGAACTGAAAATCAAATTTTTGTTGATCCTGTAATCTGGTAGACAGTCTGCAACTGAAATTGGATATTTTAGTCGTTCAGTGCTATGGATTATGACTTTCGATTTACGAACAGAGGAGTCTACATCAATTTGTTATTCAAATGTGGTAACTGGTTTCGGATGAATTATACCATCCTCAGATTTAAGAAAAAGTATAAGAGGATGTAACCAGTCACGCACACAAATATCAGCACTCAGACACGTTACGACGTATGTTTTAAGATATTAAACTATTGGTGCATTACTTCAGATTTATTCTGGACTCTCTGGAACCCGTAATATTGGAACAGGTTTGTCAAAAAAAAAAAAAAAAAAAAAAAAAAAAAGCATTACTCAACATGTAATTATAATTATGCAGTTATAAGGTATACAAGATAGATATATTTATTTCTCAGTGCTTCAATCCCAGTGTGACTTGGTTCTGACGTTTTATATTCCGGGTTGTACCATTTGAATCTTTTAACTGAAATGTCTTTTATCACGTTAACGATAGTTGTGACTTGCATTACGCAGACTAATAGCCACGAGGAACTCGTAAATGCTGGCCAAAGTGTATTCATACTCTTATACACAACTTAAATGCATCAACTTTCTTACCGTTCCACAGTAGGAGAGCCCAATTACACGAATGGATATTTAGTACGTCAGACAAGAAATTTGGCTGAAATTTGTTTAAAATAGAGATTTTTGTTAAATTTTTGGGTCGAGGTGAATCACGTGCCATCTGAAAGTTTGTTTTCCTCAAGACCACCTCGCACTGTAGAGAACAGGATTGTGGGCAGTAGGTATACAACTGTTTCATAGTCACCGACTGAGGTGACACAGTAGTTAAGACGCTGAACTTGCATGGAGAGGAGATGGCTTCAAATCCCCGTCCGGATTTGCTTAAATCGCATAACGCGAAATAAGGGACGCTTGCCCTGTGAGGGTGACGGCCGATTTTGTTTTCCATATTTGTTCTACACAAGTTTACGCTCCGTCTCGAGACTTCGTCGTTCGCGAGACGCTGAAACTTAATGTTCCTATTCCATTGTTTCAGTTTCACAGAACATTGATTTATGTGTCAAAATACAAACTTACACCACACATCTCGCACTTCACTAAAGTAAAACTCATCTCCGTGCACGTATCAAGTGCCCATTTCGGCACAATTCTACTTTCATTTACCGAGTTCTCTTAATGCTCAGTTGAACATCTACACACGTGCGAGAGAAAGCACAAAATGTAAACGTAGCACAGAAAGTTTTTGAGGAAATGGGGTTATATCCATACTTACAAAAAAAAAAATTAAGCCGTAAACTAAAAGGAAAAATAATTGCTCTCATCGCAGCACGCCTGGGCATAGCGTCTTGCCTCGTTACTACCTAGCACTCCTGCGTCATGAGAAATTGGCGTTGGTAGTTTCGAAACGCATTCATTACAATGAGTTTCATACAAAATACAATGCATTTACACACTCTCCAGTGAAACTCTCATGTCATTAAAATGCCACAACTGCTCTTGTTAGATGACAGAACGCTGAACTCAGTTTCCGGGCCTCAGAAGAAATTATTGTGTGTTTGTCTGTGTGTGTGTGTGTGTGTGTGTGTGTGTGTGTGTGTGTGTGTGTGTGTGTGTGTGTGTGTGTGTGTGTGCGGGGGGGAGGGGGTGGGGGGGGCTGATACTAACACCGCACCCTTAGGTTTCATGCTTTCACAAGTTAAAAATGGAATGACAGATCGCTCTTGGTCGTTGACATAGGGCGAGCAGCTGTGTTCACGGTGCTCCTCTGTATTCAGTTTCCTCACTCAGAGAGTACTTCGCGCATTTTATATCAACAATGCCAGACCACAGAATAGGACATACTATTTCGAAATTAACTGTAGATGTCACCCAATTCCGGTTGACTGACGTCGTTCCTTCCTGAGAGTGTCTTCTTGCTTGTTATGTCGTATTTCAGCTTTACCATTCTTCAGCAGCGGCATATTTAACATGCTAGTTATTTTGGATGGTAATGGCTTGCAAAAATAGTAACTCCCAACAGAAAGAAACGCCCCAAATGCTTCTCGCTGCAGTGATGCAAAACCGGGAACGTAAGAAGAGCATTCATTTCCCTGCTTCCGAGCTAGTATTCCCTGGAGACTGAGGTGGCGTGCGGCATCGTACAGAATTTATCTGTACGCTGAAGCACCAGCAGACACGTGGCGAGGGAGGAAGCGTGCGAACACGTGGCGGGCGAACGGTTGGAGGCGTGGGAGAAGCGGTCCCTCGTCAGAGGAGAGGCAGCGAAGCCAATTAGTGGCTGCACGCTGGTGAAGAGTTACTGCCAGTCGCTGCAGCGAATATTTTTCGCCACCCGAGCGAGGAAATTCTCTCGCCTTCCGTGGCAGCTGTGATAATACAAAGAGCTGCAGCTGCATTAAACGCGGCAGCTTTAATTATTCTGAATCTTTTTCGCTATTATCTCCCGTCAGTTACAGTCTCGTGCCCGAGAGGATGGAATTGTAATTTCTGTCTGGTCGCGCAGATCTGTGTTTTCCGCGGTTCTCCTAAGTCCTTTCATGCTAATACCAAGACGGTCCTTTTAGCACTGTCACGGTAGTTCCGTATCTTTCCCCAGCTGAGTTAGTGCTCCATAAGTAACAGCCACGGAAACAGCAGTATTTTAAATAGAAAATAGTACAAAGTAGATCTGAAGAGGCGAACTTGATTGGGTGACATTTGGAAGTTGATAAAAGAGGGAGTGGAGTGGCCATGACAAATACCGGGCAAAGAACTCTCCACCCCAGGAAACGTCGCGCCAGTGCCATGTAACATGAGCTGTAGCCTTGGTAACGGACTCAGTTCGACGAGGAGAGGAGTACAAAAATTTCTTCATCCATTCTATAGTCATTCATTGGTAGCGGGCCAGTCGAGATGCAGTGGCGTGCGTGAGGTGTTCGTCGAACCACGAACGTATGCGTACAGTCCTAGGATCACGGCTGTTATTCTCTTGGAAGTCGAGACTGACCACAGCATACTGATCATGAAGATGCAAAAGAAAGGGCAACACTTGGTTATATGAAATGATGAACTAATCATCGTGGCTCATGTTTGCGGTGACCTGAAAGAGTGGGCGCATGGTACGAAAAACGCTACTAGAACATCACAGAACCACCTGCAGCCTGAACTACGCGGTCCACACTTTTAACGGAAGCTCTTTCTTTCAGTCGTTTATACCTACATCAGTCCCTCTGTTATTTTGCTGTTAACGGAGATTCTTTTCGTGTCTTTCTTTCGTGACTTTCCTTGATTTTATATTATAACAGAGTGGTACTCATTTATGTGTATTAGAAAGTCCACGGTCAGTAGCGCCCAAACACACAGATCATGGAATAAACGACTTTAACGTACCGAGTATAGACTGGTACGTCTATGGATTCATTGCGGGGAGTACAGACAGCCAATCTCGCGAAGTATTTTTGAACACTTTTTCTAAATAGTGTCTTAAGCAGCTAGTTCGACAGTCCACACGCAAAGGAAATATCGTAGACGTTGTAGCTACTAAAACGCCGCACCTTATAGATGGTGCCAGTATAGAAAAGGGGATTAGAGATCGTGGTTTCATTACAACGACTACGGTTACGAAAGTTAATGACTCAGTCAAGAAAGCTAGGAGACTGTTTTTGCTAAAAGAACATATAAGTAGTTGTTAGCATCTCACTTAGACAATGAAATTGACATCACTTAGTTCCAGTAAGATGGATGTAAGGGAATTATAGGCAAAGTTAAAACAGAATGTAAATCGTAGCCTGGAGAACTATGCGCCTAGTAAGTGGATTAAGGGCGGAAAAGCTCACCATGATTTAAGAACGAAATTCGGAGAACTCTGAGGAAGCAAAGGCTGTTGCAGTCTCACTTCAAAAGAGAGTGCACAAATGATGAGCGAAGCATACAACTACCACCACCGTCATACCTTAGCGAAAGATCTGGCAGAGAATCCGAGAAAATTCTGGTGCTATGTAAAATCACTAAGCGGGGCTAAGACTTCCATCCAGTCACACGTTGTCTAGACTGGTGTTGCAATTGAAGATAGCAAAATGAAATCCTAAGTTTTATATTTCGCGTTTAAGAAATCGTTCACGCAGGAGAATCGCACACACACACACACACACACACACACACACACACACACACACACACACACACACACACACACACCGTCGTCTGACCGTCACGCAGACTCCCATATGGACGACGTAGTAATAAGCCTCCCAGGCGTAGAGGAACAACTCCTAGAATCGAAAACAAATAAGTCGCTAGGTCCGGATGGAAACCCAGTTCGGGTTTACAGGGAGTACTCTAAGGAAATCGCAAATTTCGCTCAGCAAAAGTCGCAAGCGACGGGAAGAAAGCGGATGTGTCTCCAGTATGTAAGAAGGTTGAAAGAAATAACGGACCCACAAAATTACAGACCAATATCCCCAGCGTGAATATGCTGCAGAATGCTTGAACACACTCTCAGTCAGGGTATAATAAACTCTCTTGAGACTGAGAAGTTTATGTCCACGAATCAGCACGGTTTTCGAAAGCTTCGCACGTGCTAAACTGAGCTTGCCCTTTTCTCACATGATACTGAGCGGGCTATGGATGAAGGGCAACAGGCAGATTCTGCATTTATAGATTTCCGGAAAGCATTTGACACGGTGCCCCTATGCAGACTGTTAACAAAGATACGAGCATATCGAATAGGTTCCCAGATGTGTGAGTAGTTCGAAGGCACCTTATGTCATATGGGGTGGGGCAAAGTACAAAGGAACACACCAGAGGAAAGGGAAAACATGACTATAGCAAATATTGAAAGTGACCACGATTCATCTCGTGGCACTTTCGTGCCCTGGTCACCAAATTGCTGAAAGCGGTTCGAAGATGAACTGCTGGAATTGCTGCCATCTCATGTGAAATGTAATTCTGCATTTCTCGAGGACTATGTAGGTTGTTGCGATACACCATAGACTTGAGGGCTCCCCACCCAAAGTAACCGTACACTGACAGATCAGGTGACCTGGGTGGCCACGTAGGGCCACGACCAGACTGACCTCCGCTAACAACTCTGTCACGCGCGAAGATTGTGTAAATGTGCTCTATGGTTCGGCCGGCTGTTTGGAGCCGTTGCTCCAGTGTTGGAAGTAACTGTAGGTCTTTTCATCCTCTGATAATGCCTCCACAAATGGTTTCAAAATGTTGGCAATGTAACGCGCCGACGTCAGCGTCTGATGAAAGAGGGTGGACCAGTACTGCGGCGTGTAGACACTGCACACCGAACCCCAAATTTCTGATCATGCAATAGCTTTTCGTGAAAGTTATGCAGATTCTCCGCTCCCAGAACCTGTAATTCTGTGAGCTGACATAACAACTCATATGAAACCAGGATTCGTCAGGCATTAAGAACAGACCCATTTCCAACCGTCGCGCAGACTCCCGTATAGACGGCGTAGTAATAAGCCTCCCAGGCGTAGAGAAACAACTGAAAGAATTGAAAACAAATAAGCGACTGAGGAGCATCTTGTGGTTTTAATGCACGAACAACAGATAGTCGGTAGGGGTGCATGTGTAGGTCCAGGTGGAGTATTCGTCCACATGATCGATGCGATACGACGGCATCTTGCGATAGGCATCGGGTTGATTTGGTAGGCCTCTGAAGCATTTTCTGATGAAGTGCACCCACATTTTCTTGTGTGCGGGGATACATTTCGGTATGTCCTTTGACTTGTTCAAAACAGATCCTGCCTGACGCTGTTTTCGGACTAAGCACCCTTGCTGGCACTTCAACATCATTAAACTTCTCAGCAGACAACTGACCACACGTTTTACACGACTTTGTTGTCACTTAGCTTTCCACATCGAACACCCGCTACTCCACCATAAGTACCATCGTTCCCTTTGCACTGCTCCACTCACACTGACACAGGCCGTACTACGCTCTGAACCATTGTGCGTCACGTGGCGGAGGTACACGTGGTGTACGCGTCACGGGGTATGGTTATATGCAGACATGTACGTCCAATCTTGCCCACTCATCTGGGACATTTTTATTTGCAACCCCACTGAAGAACCCAGTAAGAGACAAGGGTAACATCAGGAGTCCCCGGAGGAAGTGTGATAGGTCCGCTGTTATTCTCTCTATATACGCATATGATTTGGCGGACAGGGTGGGCACCAATCTACACTTGTTTGCTGATGATGATATTGTGGTATAGGGGAAGGTTTCGTCGTTGAGTGACTGTAGGAGAATACAAGATGACTTAGACAACATTTCTAGTTGGCGTGATGAATGGGAGCTAGACTAAACGTAGAAAAATGTGAGTTAATGCAGATGAGTAGGAAAAACAAACCTGTAATGTTCGGATACAGGACGAGTAGTGTGCTATTAGATTCGGTCACGTCGTATAAATACCTGGGGGTAACATTGCAAAGCGGTGTGAAATGGAACGAGCACGTGAGGATTATGGAATGGAAGGCTACTAATCGAAATCCTTTTATTGGGAGAATTGTGCGAAAGCGTGGTTCATCGGGGAAGGAGATTGCACGTATGACGCTAGTAAATACTGCACGAGTATTCGGTATCCAGACCAGATCGGATTAAAGAAAGACATCGACGGAGTTCAAAGGCGGGCTGCTAGATTTGTTATCAGTAGGTTCGAACAACACACGTATTAGAAGAGATGCTTCGGGAACTCAAAAGGGAAACCGTGGAGGAAAGGGGAAGTTCTTTTCGGGAAACGCAATTGACAATATTTATAGAACTTGCATTTTTAGCTGATTGCAGAACGATTTTGTTGCCCCCAACTTGCATTTCGCGTAAGAACCACAATTTTTAAATTAGGGTTCGTACAGAGGTATATAGGCAGTCTTTTTTCCCTCACTCTATTTGCGAGCGGTACAAGAAAGAAAATGACTACTAGTGGTGTAAGGTACCCTCCGCCACGCACCTTAGGGTGGCTTGCGGAGTATGTATGTAGATGTAGACGTATATGAGTATCAAATTAATCCTTGCGCGGACTCGTAGGTTGTGCATCAGGCGATGGTGATAGCATGTAGAGAAGATTTTTTTCATTTTTTTTTAAATTATTGATCTTTGCTCTTAACTGTTTAGCCAGAAAAGTGAGTAACTGCAAATTTAGCATACCTTATCATATATAGAGGATAGGCATTAGAAATTACATTAATTTCAGGTAAACTAAATGGTACAGTCCGTACATTCACACACCTAACACAGTCCAACATCTTACGCTGGTATATTTGTGTTTGACTTATAACTGGATATCCGCTTCTTGCAGAAACTGAGTGATACTGAGATAGTGCGATGTGTTTAGCTGTCGAAGAAGGTCCGTCACAGATGTAGGTTGGGGAATTCCTGCTCTGATCAAGGCCTCAAGAAACTTGCACCGTTGTCTGTCATAAGGTCAACACGGTTGAGGTCTGTAATCTCAGTTGGTCAGACTCAGTAGTACGGAGATGACTGAACTTTCATCCTATAAAGAATTGAAGGGTGACAGCCTTGACCCAGCCGGATGCCCGTTACACTGGTAGTATGATGCCTACACAGCTTGACATGGGAGAACCAAGTTTTCCACAAATACTCAGCTATATTGCGTCATAATGTCTTCCTTTGGACTGTTGTGAGATCTCCCACGCCTGTGACCACTCTTGATGGGCCTTTTTTATTATGCCAGAAATAAAATCTGTGTGTGAAAGACAACTGTAGAAAACTGAGCCATCAATCACTTTGTTTCGCCAGGTGGTGCGCCATCTCTTTACATGAGACACCAGAGAGTCCCTTGATCCATAATAACTGGACATGTTTGTGGTGACTTTCACACTGATAGATTATCTCTATTACATTGAGGACATGATGGTTAATGTTGGAGCCCCATTGCTGCTTTTCAAGGTTTTCCAGTGCACTGATCGAACCCATGGCAATAAGGATATCGTCGAGCTGATTTGCTGATTACTGAAGGGCTCCCTTAATTGCAAGAACTTCGCCGGTGAAGATGCTGGCTTCCGTCGGTAGCTTAAACATAGCCCAAGATAGTGGATTTCCGCAGAAGTAAGCGAAGCCGGTGCACTCTCTTGGTTTGGAGCCGTCAGTGGATATTTTCAATGATGAGGGCCACGTTGATGCAATCAGATGGGTAGCACCAGTAGAAGTAGTGAAAGCTCAGTTCGACCCTCTGGGCTGATAGAAGATTGTGGGTCGGTAGTTCAGCGCTTCGTATATGCAGGAGCCAGAAAGTCGTTTAGGACTCGACATACCCATTTTCTTAAATGAACTGTTGGCGCTGCTCTACGAAGGATAAATTTCTGGACCAAGAAGGACCTCCGGAATTAAAGGGGTATCTCCCGTGCCTCCATCAAAAGGGCATTCTCGTGTGTAGAATTAATTGTCCCAAGGCAGATGCGTATGGTACGGTACTGCAGAGTATCGATCTACCTTCATAGAGATGTCGAGGCATTGTAATATAACGTGCACCTATAATCCGGTATCGAAGAAAAGACGGGGTAAGTGAGCTGTGGAGTGTTCGGGAGAGGCGGCAGCGCCCTCCCGGCCAGACTGCCGCCTGCTTCGTTACCGGCGGCCGGTCATTTGCAGTGTAAACAGGCGCCTACTCGTGGCGCGCCCGCGGCCGGAATGCCAATGCGCGCGCCACCTGCAGCAGGCGCGGCCGCCGAGTGCTAACGAGCACCGCCTCGCGCCGACTTGCTGCCGCACTGGAGAACTGTGCCGGCGCGCAGGCGGCCGCCTCGCCTCGCCTCGCCTGCCTCCATGTGCTTCAGCCTGCCCCTGCGAGGCGAGCGCACTTTGGCAGAGACAGGCCCGGCATACGGTAAAAATGCCAGTTTCTTGATTTCTTCTTCTTGCTCGTTCTCCGGTGTATCCTGACGTCTGGTGGGATGTAGAGCTCTGCGGATGTCCCTGGATGAGAATCCGTTGTTAGCAAACACTTTTTGAAGATGTTCAAGTTCCCCTGCCAGGCTGTCAGTGTCAGATAGTGTCTGGGCTCGGTGTACGAGTGTTCTAAGCACCCCGGTCTTTTGTGCTGGGTGGTGGCAGCTGTAGGCCTGTAGGTATAGATCTGTGTGTGTTGGCTTTCGGTACACACTGTGGCTGAAGGTGCCATCCGCCTTCTTCTTCACCAGGACATCCAGAAACGGAAGCTGACCATCCTTTTCTAGCTCCAAGGTGAATTTAATATTCGGATGCCTTGAGTTCAGGTGGTCCAGGAAGTCTTCCAGTTTTTCGCGACCGTGTGGCCAAATGACAAATGTGTCATCAACGTATCTCAGGAAGCATGTTGGCTGGTAAGTGGCAGTTGTAAGAGCCTCGTCCTCAAACTTCTCCATAAACAGGTTGGCCACTACTGGTGACAAGGGGCTACCCATCGCCACCCCTTCAGTCTGTTCATAGAATTGACCTCCACAAAGGAAGAGAGTCGATGTCAGAATATGCTTAAACAGATCCAGCACAGCTCCATCAAACTTCTCACTGATTAAGTCAAGCGTGTCCTTAAGGGGCACTCTGGTGAACAGGGACACCACGTCAAAACTGACTATTAAATCTGCATTTGAGAAACGTAGGTTTTTAAGACGTTCCACAAAGTCTTGTGAGTTGCGAATGTGGTGTGCACACTTCCCCACATATGGTGCAGAGCCCTTACCAGAGCCAGAAGGGAACACCAGGAAGCCTCAGCCGCAGTCGGAGACGGCCAGAGCGGGCGCGGACGGAATAGAGAACACCTAGAGCGGCAGGATAGCGCGACTAGCGGGCGCGGACCGACTAGGGAACACCAGGCACCGGGCAGGCATAGATATGCCACCCGGTCCAGCAAGCAGCCAGTCTCAGGGAACACCTGATGAAGACGTCAAGTAATGACGTCGAAATATCGTGTTTGGAAGACACTGATATCCGGCAGAAAACCCGATTTCCACGAGATGTCAACTCAAAATTCAATGGAATGTGCGCCTAATGTAAATGGCGAAATGCGTCTGGACAGTTATTATTATACTGATCAATAAAAACGCATATAATTTTTATTCTGTTGGCACAAATTTGCAATAACGTATTTTAGCAGCCTACTTGATCCGCGTGATAGCCTTGTCCATATAATTCTTTTAAGTAGTTGTATTGTAGCATTTTCTTTTAAGTTGGCAAACTGAAATATCGTACGCGAAATCGGTTTGGGCAGAGAAAATCCACGACAACGTGAGCATGGCGTGGCTGCTTCGCGCTTCTACGACGAACAATCACGTTTGTTTTCATTTCTATAGCAACGCCCCAATGTGGCCCCAGTTCGGGGCGATTGCGGTTGCGGTGTTACGGCGCGCTAGTTCGAAAGGCCTTCATGGACTTGCCACTCTACAATTCACATCAGTGCCAGTGAACTCGTCTGGGCTCGGATTAAAGCAGGGACCGGTGAATGAAGCTGGCACACGTTGGACAGCGACAGCGAGAAAAGCGACACGAATGTCTACCTGACTACGATGAACTTGATGTTTCTAATCACCCTCAAGAAAATTAAAGGTAAGATCTCCATTCGTTATTTCGTGCGTGACATTTGTTGTTACTGATGATTCTTGTGGGTCTGAAGTTATCGTATCAACAAATACGTACCTTCTGTACCGCGGGCAACCTTTTGCGCTTCGCGGTAAGGAAACTAGATATAGCTACGTATCATAGCAATGACTCAGGCCATGAGAACCCGAGCTGCTCCTAGTAGGATTTGTACTAACAAGGTTATACTGACCATCTACCACACCTACTTTCATCTGAACGAAAAAAATACTGTAGGTTACTGAGTACCCTCTTTCTACCGAGAATTGCTGAGCAGTCTTATACCAGTGAGTTTTTTTACGAGCGATTATCATACTAAGGAACGTATGAGTTTAACTGTCCTTCGACAGTGATGTCAATGTATACAGAGCACAAGCCGGATTGGACAAAGAGAGGGAAAGAGTTGACATTGGCCTGGCTTACGTAATGTGTGGAAACCTTGAGAAACGTGAATTCGGAATACAAATCCAGCGTCGAAAGCACTATGCTAGCTCGCTAGGCCGTCTGCAAAAGATTTATATCCGTTGGACAAGATTATTTCATTGCTCATGTTATGGAAGACAAACAATCAATGATCCTGGGGTAAAAATCTCTCGAATCAACTGGAAGCTTCTCCAGAAGATAGCCAGAAGCGTGATTCACTTAACGATAAACTACGAAAACACAGAAGTTCCTAGGGAAGGCAGGTAAGGCATGAACCGAAGCGAGAAAGAAAACAGCACCTGAAACGAATGCCGTAATACTGGGCGGCATTCAAGTGCGAAAACAGGGAGAGTTGAATTGACGTGGCCACTAGTTGGCAGAAACGAAGGTAAAAGAAAAAGTAATCCATCGATTTAACGGAATGGAGAGTGTCTCCAGAAGAGGTTACTGAATGAAAATCAGCAAAAGTGAAGCAAACCTAACCGAGTGTAATTGGTGTATGTCACGTGGTATTGAGGGAATTTCACCAGAAAATGAGATACTTACAGAAGGAGACAGTTTTGCTATTCACAGTAACTGAAGATGACAGGACTAAGAGGGTATATAATGTAGACTGACAGTAGTAAGGAGACCTTTCCTGATAAATATCGAACGTAAGTAATGGAGTCTTTTTATGAAAGTATTTGATTGGAGTGAAGCCTCATATGGTAGAAGAAAGCAGAAGATTAAATAGATAGATCGGAAAACAGTTCTAATTAGAAATCGTGGAAAACAGATGGGCGGAAGACCTTGACTTAAAGAAGGTATAGGTTGAGAGGACACAAATAGATGCGTGAAGGATTAATTAATTTTACAGTGTAAGGGAGCGTGAAGGATAAAAACTATAGAGGGAGACCGAGGTTTGACTACAGTAAGCAGGTTGAAGTGGATGTACGTTGGAAAGGTAATGCAGAGATCATGAGGCTTCCACAGGATAGACTAGCGTGGAGAGCTCCATCAGACCGGTTTTTGGGAAGAAGACGACAACAACAACAACAACAACAACAACAACACTTTTTGCGCTGCGTTGTAACCACATGTTTTGCAGTATTTATCCTCGTGCCGCCACTTTGCAGCCACAGGAAGTTGTTGAAGTTCGTCTCATTGCGGCGGCAGTGTATCTGCCTCGCTCATAAGCTGCAAACTTCTCTGGCGGCTGTCAGTGAAGTGTGGCACGCGTGCAACTCACTCAAACGCTGCAAGTAGCGGCTCTGGCTTTGGCAGTGTTTATCGAAGCGTTAAGGTTAACGAAGCCGCCGTTTTAATGAAGCGAGGGTAGCTGGGAAATCCTTTCATTAATCAGACGCCGCCAAGGCGGGCCCGCCACCGCCGCCGCCTCGCTCTTTTCGTCGTCCTCCTGTCTCGCGCTCTACTAACAGCCTCGTTACATTTTAGAATGCAAATGAGCAACGCCGCGCCGCTAGGGTCTATCTTCTCCTGTTTGTCGAATTCCATACTAACAACGTCCTGCTCCCTGGGACCAGTGCGTTCAGTTAGCAGACCCATCAAATGGCAAGACTTCCGTTTCTCGAATCCCCTTATCCCGTAAGGCCTTAGGCTGCTAGTTACAGAATACTCAGAAACAAATCAATGTCCTGGGCGGATTTTATATATACTGTCGACGTGGACGCTACTGAAGCGGAGTGCACCGGCTTACAAAAAAATTGTCGCATGTCAAGGTAGCTTCGTACACTTACATACCGTCGGCGGCTATGCATATGAATAGGACTGCAATTCTCTGTGACAGGTAGAAGGACCACCAGAGTTCAGCGCTGTTACGAGGCCTGGTAGAGAATACAAGGGGCGTCAGCAGCGCCAGATGTTGAGTGACCACAGTGAAGGACACGAGGATGCCGCTTACTCGTGTCAGACAGCGTTATCAGCAGCTGACAGAGGTTGAAACCGGCTTCACTGTGGGCCTCCATTTGGTTGGCTGGTCGTATCGTGAAATGTTCACATTTATGGAGCATTCGGCTGTGACAGTGGCCCGATGTTGGGCTGTATGGGAATGTGAGGGCAGGCTCACTCATCGTCAAGGTCCGGTCGACCACGTATGAGCATCAAGGAGAAACGCTGTGTTGCAGACCACGCACGTGGTATCCCCTTCACGTCTGCGCAGTTAACCCCTTCAAGGCTGCGCTAGCCATCCGGGAGCAAGTAATTACTCCATGCGGCACCATTAGTCGGAGATTAGTAGGAGACACACTAGCAAACTATAGTCCCATGCGTAAGCTGCTATTAACATCACAACACAAGCGGCTGCATTTGGAGCGATGCCGTGACCGAGAACCGTGGATTTCTGATGAATGGCATCGCATTTTGTTCAAGAATGAAACGCGCTTCAGGACTACTCCGTATAACCATCGTTGTCGAGAAGGGTGGTGACCAGTGTAGAGGTCCCGTATTCCAGTGTTTGTGTTACTGCTGGCATCATATGTGGCGGGACATCGGTTATGACTTCAGGTCACGGCTAGTAGGGATTGAGGGAACTCCGACGGTAGAACGAAACATCACGGGCACCCTGCTCCCTCTTACATTCTCGCGTGCGACTGTACCGTGGTGCCGTTTATCAACAGAACAGTGCTTGTTTACGCATGGCACGTGTCCCCACGAACTATCTGTGTGATACTGATAAACTGTCGCGGCCGGCAAGATCTCCAGCTCTGCGCCGACAGAACATTTGCGGAAGCAGCTCGGGCTTCAGCTCCGTCTCAGTGCCAGTATGTAGGATATCAAGGACCAGTTAGCAAAAGTTGTGCGCCAGCTTGCATAAGCAGAGGATACAACGGCTTTATGGCACCCTTCCCAACCGGATTAGGGCATGCATCCAGGTCGGATGGGCGCAACGTCGTACTGATAAATGGGCTGATAGGGCCAAGTTCTTTTTAAATTTGATTTGATTTTGTAATCACTGAAATAGCATCAGAAATCTTCTCATTTCGTTTCCTGTTCCCCTTCAGGGTAATGGGGGAAATTAGTACAGCAAAAGATTATGGAACCACTCGTCTCGCTCCTCGCTGATGTATTTGTAGGAGAGAGAGTGCAATATTAAGGAAGGAAAAAGATGGGGAAAAAGTTTAGTTACTCATCAACATAGTTGGTATTAGAAGCCAAGTACTAGTCTGGTTTGTCAAGGATAAGCAAAGGCATTGTAAATTGAGTTCTGGAATTCACCATCCCGGTATTTCTTTGAAATAAACCCACAGGAAATGTTCATCAGGATAGATTTTCAGGGATTGCTACGCAGTTCCCTTGAAGACCATATCGGAGTCTCACCCACGGTGCCAATTAACTTGGCGATGAGTAAAAGGAAAGAGAAATGTTTTATTACAGCATAGTAAAGCGTCTGTGAATGGGTTACACAAGAAACATACGCGGAAGAACACCCTAGATGGAGAAACTCTGCAATAACGGCATATAACGCCTCCGAGGATATTTCAGAGTCCGCAGCTCGTGGCCGTTCGGTAGCGTTCGCGCTTCCCGAGCCCGGGTTCACGGTTCGGTTCCCGGCGGGGTCAGGGAGTTTGTCTGCCTCGTGATGACTGGCTGTTGTGTGATGTCCTTAGGTTAGTTAGGTTTAAGTAGTTCTAAGTTCTAGGGGACTGATGACCATAGATGTTAAGACCCATAGTGCTCAGAGCCATTTGATATTTCAGATGCTGCATTCTTTATTTCATAAGCTAAGTAAAATAAGTTAGAAACATAACTGAGTATGTGATAATCAGAATTATTCTGGGTGTCGTACGACGTCACTGTATAAAATATTTTAATTATAAACAGTCAAACCAATGTTTATACCATTACAACGGCCCTCCTCAGGGAAAAACTGGTTCTAGTGGAGCAAAGGTGCCTCTGTTTAGTTATTTATTTATTTTTTGCAGACAATTGGCGTCAATACGTCATATTTGTGCAACGTCATTGGCCGTAGAATATAACAGGCTAGTCATGACGAAAAAAGAGAGGGTAGGAGAGAAGCTACTCGTGGACTAGCCGCCGAAGCCTACATAGTTGTAACGTAGTGCTTCAACTGAACCACAGTCATAGGCAATCACGTACTTCTGACGCACAAAAGACATTGTCTGACAAACAATTTCAGTGTCACGGTCGACGAAATATTCCGCCATTCCTCTGGGCTCAGCATCCTCAAGTCGCTTGTACTAGTAATAGCGTTACTTTCTTTGCAGGAGTCAAATATACTGTATAAAAATTAACACGCCGTGGCATTGTCTGGATTTGTGTAGCTGACTCGTGAAGTAGCTACACCTTATTTCTAGAGGTGCGTTCTCCGGATTACTTATTGTCGGAAAAAAATATTTTTTTCAAACCTAATTTGTCTTTGATTGATTTCATCTTTGTCTTTAGTGCAGAATGGTAAATGTTATTAACAGCTACTTCTTGCTTGCCGGTTTCCTATCTGGGAGAATCACCCATCCCCAAAAAAGTACTGAAGATCCTCCATCGTTTATGTATGGAATCAAATTCTTTTTAAACTCTTTTTCCATTTAGTGCTATTCTTATTACCTGTCACAAAGTTTAAGCATGTTAATTTTCTGTTGTCGTTTACAAATAATTCATTTTTAAAATATGTATCATGATTTCGATGCTTTACGCTTTTCACTGGTTCGACTGTGTATATCCACCCATCCTTCCTAGCCAACTGTCCTAGACACGCTTACTTCTTTTACCCCCGTTATTACTCTTGCACTTTATATTAGCAATTAAATTTGTATTTTGGGCAAATTGTGGTGAATGAAGGAACATATATTTCTGACAGTCCTTAAGGAATCAGGGTCATGCTTTTACTGTCTTATTACTGAACATATTCGTACTTACTCAATACCAAACAATACTTTTCGCTTCACTCCAGTTTATTTCTGAATCCATGCATCTACGCTTTAGTGAGCTGACCCCTTAATTATATGACCAAGGCTGAAGAGAAATAGGTAATAATTTAGGTGGTCAAGCAGTTGAACAAGGTACGAATCTCTTCTCAGTAGCTTCTCAGTGAATTCGTTAGGCGTCATAGTAGTCTTATGCACGAAATAAAATGTTATATCTGTACCCCATTTGGATCACATTACGGTTAGTTCTTAGTTCCTGTGCTTATCCTACTAATTGAAAATACCTTGATCCAAAATTTTAACCTTCCTTGTGATTTGTTAGTTTATTAATTTGCTTCCACGCCGTATTCAACTTTCAAATGCCTGTATGTAGGAACAATTTCCGAAGTTCTAAAATATTTGGTTCACGTTGCAAACATAATTTTTAACGCGAAAACTTTTTAAAACCTCATGTAACCAGAGAGTTAACAGTGGCCATAAATGTCTAGATGTCTACAACGGAGCAAGCCAGAATTTCTTTCAAACTTTCTAGATAGTGGAAGCAACACATTTTGTTTCTAATTTCTAGTTCTTCACTCGAGACAAGAAAAATACCGTATAAATTTGAGGATTTTTTTTGTAAAAATAAGTTATTTCCTAAACGAGGATAATGGAATGTAGTCAAATTAAGTCGGGTGATGCTGAGGGAATTATATTAGGAAATGAAACACTTAAAGTAGTAAAGGAGTTTCGCTATTTGGGGTGCAAAACAACTGATGATGGTCGAAGTAGAGAGGATATAAAATGTAGACTGGCAATGGCAAGGAAAGCGTTTCTGAAGAAGAGAAATTTGTTAATATCGAATATAGATTTAAGTGTCAGGAAGCCGTTTCTGAAAGTATTTGTATGGAATGTAGGCATGTATGCAAGTGAAACATGGACGATAAATAGTTTAGGCAAGAAGAGAATAGAGGCTTTTGAAATGTGGTGCTACAGACGAATGCTGAATATTAGATGGGTAGATCATATAACTAATGAGGAAGTATTGAATAGAATTGGGGAGAAGAGAAGTTTGTTGCACAACTTGACTAGAAGAAGGGATTGGTTGGTAGGACATGTTCTGAGGCATCAAGGGATTTAGTATTCGAGGGCAGCGTGGAGGGTAAAAATCGTAGAGGGAGACCAAGAGATGAATACACTAAGCAGATTGAGAAGGATGTAGGTTGCGGTCGGTACTGGGAGATGAAGAGGCTTCTACAGGATAGAGTAGCATGGAGAGCTGCATCAAACCAGTGTCAGGACTGGAGACAACAACAACAACAACAACAACAACAACAACAACAAGTTATTTCCCAGCGGGTAAAACAATCGAATTTATGAATACCTTTAGCAGTCGTTATATATGCGACAAACGATAATAGTGTCATCTACTATCCTTTTGTTTCTTAGTTTGAGCGAGAAGTAATGCCGTTTTGTCAAGCAGAAATATTCTTTGTAGCCTTCAGGAACAGTTGTGACATTACCGGAGACGCTGGCAACTAGCAGAGCTCTTCGCTCAGTGTTATCTGCCGCCGAAAATTCTTCCGCCCTCCCCACAAGAAGTGAAGCGCGCTGGTGCAGCCTGAGTTTTGACAACTTTCACTTCTTCGGCCTGGCAGTGCTCGCCGTTAAGCGGGGGCGCTGCCATTAGTCGGAATGGCTGCTGCAGGCGCCCGGCGGCGCAGGGGGCTGCTGTATCGCAGCCTGAATAATCTCTTTCCGGGCCACGCAGTTAAAAGGCGGGCTGTTAGCCCCCAGGTGCTGCATTGCGCCTCTCTTCGCCGAGAGCAGATAATCAAATTTACGCGTGCCCTGCAACCTCGCAGCGCGCAGCCGTACCCACAAACACATGAGAGGCAACACCCCACCCCGCTTCTGTCCGTAGCAGTCCTGTCGGAGACGTGTTTGTGGCCTGCGTCGCGAGCGAGGGCGTACGTTTCAAGTAGAGGCTTTCGAGAGGTAAGGCTAAAGGCTAACACTTAGCACTGCGATATCTGTGCTCACAATTAAGGTTCCACTCTCTCTCTCTCTCTCTCTCTCTCTCTCTCTCTCCCTCTCCCTCTCCCTCTCCCTCGTCCTTCCCTCCCCTACCCTGTCTAAAGGTACCGCATTGTTTGTTTCTCACTTCACCAATTTAATGGAATCCTCAGACGTGTGCTCTCAGTTTGTACTGCCAGATGGTGATCATAAACACACATAGTTGGCCGACCGTTGTGGCCGTGCTGTTCTAGGCGCTTCTGTCTGAAACCGCGTGATCGCTACGGTCGCAGGTTCGAATCCTGCCTCGGACATGGATGTGTGTAATGTCCTTAGGTTAGTTAGGTTTTAGTAGCTCTAAGTTCTAGGGGACTGATGACATGAGCTGTTAAGTCCCTTAGTGGTTCAAATGGCTCTGAGCACTATGGGACTCAACTGCTGTGGTCATCAGTCCCCTAGAGCTTAGAACTACTTAAACCTAACTAACCTAAGGACATCACACACATCCATGCCCGAGGCAGGATTCGAACCTGCGACCGTAGCAGTCGCACTAAGTCCCTTAGTGCTCAGAGCCATTTGAACCATTTTTGAACACATAGTTGACATTTTTTGATAAAGTGTGCTGACCCCAAAGGTTCTTAGTATGTACAGCAATTCATATTGCGATCCGGAAATGAATAGGGGGAATTTCCAAGAGATTAGCTAAGACTGTAAGACCGCTATCAACACAGGAATTTCCAGGAAATTAAGTACTCATGTTATCGCGCTCCTTGGTTTGGGCCCAAAGTATTTCTACATCTACATTTACATAGATAGTCCGCAAAACACAGTACGGTGCGTCGCAGATAGAGCGTGGGGAAAAACGATTGTCCAAAAGCCTCCGTATGAGCCCTGATTTCTCGTATCTTATCTTCCTGGTCCTTAGCCGTAATGTATGTTGGCGGCAGTAGAATCGTTCGGCAGTTAGCCTCAGATGCTGGTTCTCTAAATTTTCTCCACTGTGTTTCTCGAAGAGAACGTTGCCTTCCCTCCAGGGATTCCATTTGAGTTCTGGAAGCATTTCCATAAGAGCTACGTGTTGTAACAAATCTAGCAGCCCGCCTCTGAGTAGCTTCGATGTCTTCCTTCAATCCGACCTGGTACAGATCCCACGCACTCTGGCAGTAAACAGTTTTATCGGGCACAGAAAAGATTTCTTACGAGGAGAACCCGGCAAGTGCCATCACTTGATTTGCCAGAAACTTTGCTCAGTGAAAGAAGGGTCAAAGTAAATGAACACGTGTTTCGGCTTATCCTTTGATACCCGACCGTTTCTGGAGAAACGACAGAGAAAGTTTTCGAGTTTATATATGTGCCTTTCACGGCGCGATAATCTCAGAAAAAATCATGGATCAGTGGCTATCGTTGTGGCTTCTTAATTTTGCGTCCCTTGTCCGAAAACCGATAATTTCTTTAGATTTTCATTTGTACACCCATATCCGTGGAAGATTACTATACGAATGTTTTCTGTTGTATACTGATATAACGTTGTCCTTATTCGTCTTCTCTTTGTACGTCACATGAATGAATCAAAGGAAAAAAAGAGAAAATTACTTGAAATTGCTTACGGTGAAGTTCCTGTAGTCTGTCTTGATACATAATCAACGGCATGGGCCAGTTTTCGGAAAAGTGATCCGTTATGCGTGGTTTGCCGCAAAGTTATTACCAACGCGATAAACTTTCAGCTATGTTAACGGCTTTTCTTTCCCAAGTGAGATTTATTCGAAGAAATGTCACTGTGGCAAACCTGCCTTCACACACACACACACACACACACACACACAGAGAGAGAGAGAGAGAGAGAGAGAGAGAGAGAGAGAGAGAGAGAGAGAGATGATATATATGTAATAAATATTGTATACTTATTGTGAAAACCAGTTGTGTTAACAATTAATAATGCCCTTCTGTCTCCTATTTGATAAGAAACACTCGTGTAGTAACTTCCTATGGAGATGGGTAGATAAATGAAAAAAATAAAATTAAGACAATAAACGCGTATTGGACACGGGGCACAAAATTAAGAAGTCGCGACGCTAACCCCTGAGCCACCATTGCGTCTGCGAGGTAAAAGGCGCACGAAGTTGCTTGAAAATTTTGATCGTCGTTTTCCCAGGATTGTCGAGTAGCAACGGATAAGCCAAGGCACGTGTTCGCTTATTTTGACCCCTCTTCCACTGAGCGAAGTCCCCGGGAAATCGGGTACACCCGAGGATATATACCCTAGCGAAACACGCAACGTTTCGAGGCATACTAATTATATCTGATACTTACCGAGAAGTGACTATTTAAGAAATGTAAACTAAAAGAAGAACCACACCAATCATTGTATTACCTTACCGGTTTCGAGTCGTACTGGTTGATCTTCAGACGTTCGTGCTACGCATAGCATCGAGAAAAAAAAAAAAGCCCTTGGCTTCGTAGGAATTAAGTTCTTACAAGAGGAAAGTACGGGAAAAGACTTGCACATTTTGTATGAGTCGAAAAAATTCAAGTGCAGAAAAAATAAAATTGGCGTAGTTGTGGATTCTGAGTCGAGATGGCATCTCTGCTAGCCTTGAAAGCGATTATTGTCAAAATACGACATGTTAAAAATTAGTCAAACCGTCGTAGCTGCTTATATAGACAAGCAAACCAATTTATATATTCTGAAGCACTAGACACTCTGTATTTTATTTACAGTAACAAGTCAAATGTGCAGTTATTTAAATCAGTCCTATAATTTGCAAAAGGTGTTACTTTCAGAAGGATGGTTTGTATGTATCTATGGTGAGTCACCTTAATGACATTCCTACATATGATTACAATGAAAGCTCTTTCATTAATTCTTGTCTCTGAGGCGCGAGGGTAGCCACGTGGTCTAAGGCGCCTTGTCACGATCCTTGCGGCTGCCCCGTCGGAGGTTCGAGTCCTCCCTCGGGCATGGGTGTGTGTGTTTGTGTGTGTGTGTGTGTGTGTGTGTGTGTGTGTGTGTGTGTGTGTGTGTGTGAGGTTTTCCATAGCGCAAGTTAGATTAAGTAGAGTGTAGGCTTCGGGACCGACGACCTCAGAAGTTTGGTCCCATAAGACCTTACCACAAACTTACAAAAAAATTTTCTTGTCTCTGATTCTGTACCGTGAATCTGTCTTCCTTGTACATAGTTGATTGTTTTTGTTTTACTGAAATAATTTTCAGCCGCTGACACTAATTGTACATAGTTGATTGTTTTTGTTTTACTGAAATAATTTTCAGCCGCTGACACTCCTTCAGTAAAATTCTAATTTATCACAAGAGATATGTCAATAATATCATAATTCTTTGTAGTTATGTTGCCTGGTCCACCCCCGTTTTACAGCATTCTTCAAAAGGTATCATATTTATAGCTCTATTCAGCAGTCCAAAGCATTTCAATAAAAGTATACATAGTTTTTCTAGTAAAAATCTTGCAAATTAACTATAATGTAATGGGACAGTGTACTTCGTACGTGGACGCTGTGTAAATTGAAATAAATACTACCTCGAAATTAACATTGGATAAGTATGGCAATAATCAGAATCGTCAGTTCGGTTATGAAGTGGCGAATGAAGGGTTAAAATTGCAGAGGGAGACCAAGGTTTAAATACAGTAAGCAGGTTAAAATGGATGTAGGTTGCAAAAGTTATTTGGAGATTAGGTGGCTTGCATAGGTTCCATTAGTCCGAAGAGTTGCGTCATGCAGTCTTCGGACTGAAGACGACGACGACGACGACGACGACGACGACGACGACAACAACAACAACAACAATAATAGCCACATAAGGAATGAGTATTATAGAAACTGTAGCACACACAGATCAAAATAATAATAAACCAAAATAATAAAAAATAGCCACCAAAAGACACTTGTGTAAAAACATTAAGAGTACGACACTGCAATCAAAACTTTAATATAACTGATTTATTCGGAACGCAACTGAATGAAAGGGCCCTGGAAACAAAAGTGAAAGGGCATATTGAAGCGGCATTCGTATCATCATACACATCATACATAGAGGTAGCAGCGTTGCAATAGAAGCTGTTAGCGTAGCACTTCAAACAAACGAGTATGATTCAGCTGCTGCTATGCAATGTTGGAGCAGTTATCAGGGTCACACATCCTAACTCAAGCTGTTTAGGTGCAGATGTGTCAACACCAAGCAGAAATTTTTATTAATACTATAGGACGTGCTAATGTTCATTTGAACAACCAGATTTAGTATCTGCTATTGTCAACTAAATGATTCGGCTGATGAAACGGAGTTGTGAAAACACAATTTTAAAATTACATCCTCGTAGTTACGTGTAGTCACTCACTTTATGTTCACTGTAGACGTATTTATGCTGCCTTATTCTCCTTCATCAGACCAGTTAGTAAAAGTGTTGAGGACATCACATCTTCTTTACTACACCAGGCACATTCACTGGTGACCGAGAACATTAAGACCACCAACCTACTGTCGATATAAACCCGTCCAAGCGATAGCAGTCACCTGACGAGGAATGACTGCTAGTTAGACACACGCACCGTGCATGTAGTATCAGTGAACGTGTTATCCATGTGTAGAAGGGGGAAGACGAGCGATCTATTTGAGTTTGGCGGAGGGTAGATGGCCCGTAGGCCGGGCACGAGCATTTCAGAAACTGCACGACTTGTCGGGTGTTCGAGGGGTATTGTGGTGAGTGGCGAAACCAAGGTGATACTACACATTGCCGTCGTGGGATTGGGCAGCCACCCCTCATTCTATATGCCTGTCGTCGCAGTTTACGCAGACTGGTAACACAGGACAGGCGGTTCTAACAGCAAACGTTTAATACTGGGCAGAGTGCAGTTGTGTCTAAACACACAGTACAACGAACACTCTTACCGATGGGCCTCCACAGCCGACGACTCATGCATGTGCCAATGTTAACACCACGACATCAGCAACTATGACTCAAATGGGTACGTGACCATCAGCAGTGGACGTTGGCGCCGTCGTAGAGCGTTGCATGGTCTGATGAATCCGAATACCTTCTTCGTCTTCCCGATGGGAGGGCTCGAATCCGTCGTTTCCCAGGGGAACAGCTCCTTGACACTTGTACTGCGGGACGGAGACAACCTGGCGGCGACTCCCATTATGCTCCGGGGAGCATTCACGTGAGCACCTATGGGTTCAGTGGCGCTCATGCAAGGCACCATGATGGTCAAGGAGTAACGTACACTGGTTGCAGGCCACGTACATCCCTTCATGACAGCCATGTTTCCCGACGGCAGTGGCATTTTTCTTCAAGATAATGCGCCCTATCGCAAAGCCAGGAGTGTGATGGAGCGGTTCGAGAACACAGTGGCCAGTTCCAACTGATGTTCCGGGCCCCCCAACTAGCCAGGTCTGAAGCCGATCGAACACATCTGGAATGTGATTGAACGCAGCGTCAGAGCTCATCGCCCCCTGCCCGGAATTTACGGGGATTGGGTGATTTGTGTGTGCAAATGTGGTGCCAACTCCTTCCAGCGACTTACCAAGGCCTCATTGATTCCATGCCACAAAACGTCGCTGCTGTTGTCCGTGCCAAAGGTAAACACAACGGCTGTTAGGTAGGTACTCATAACGTTCTGGCTGATCCATGTACGTACGTCTGTCATCACGGTCGGGTGTCAGTTTTACCTCGCTTTTTTCGCCTCCAGGAAACACAAACGGTGGCTTCCTACGTTACCACCCCTTACTTACAATATATAAATGGATCATTTTTACATGTGAATAGTGCGTGTCTGGAGTTATATCACAGCTACATAGGTTTGGATAGTCTGTTGACACAAAGCAAGTAGTTTCTTTCTCATACAATTATTTTTTTCAACACAACTTTCAGCAAGTTACGATAGTTATGAATAGATGACAGTTCTACAGTACATTAGCGCGGCACGACAATTCAAACTATTGTACTAATAAACCATAAAAAAGCTATAATTCGATGTTCGAGCTTTGTTGTTACGAATTGAGTCACACCTTACAGATTAAGACGTGTCGGCTGCCACGCACGCTCAATGAGCAATATTTTTTAAATTTTTAAGAGTTTCCCAGTGTGTAACGGATGGGCAGATCGGAGAGTCGGAACAGTATTAGCGTAATACTCTTTCTCTCTCTCTCTCTCTCTCTCTCTCTCTCTCTCTCTCTCGCACACACACACACACACACACACACACACACACACACACACACCTCATTTTCATGCTTCGCGTCTTTCTCACTTCGTCATGCTCCGCCATTCTCCATTACTACTCTCATTTTCGTACTGATATAATATATTTTCGTACCTGAATACACTCTCTTTGTTAAGTTTCTTAGTTTATAGTTCTAGAAAAACTTTTATCTGTCTTTTGCAGGTCTCTCGTCATATTTCAGAGATCCTCTTTCGGTTTCGTACGCCAAAGAAACGTATCTTACGGAAGAAGGAACCGTGCAACAGATCGACCACGTTTATTCATTCTACGAATGTCTTCTTGATACCCTTTTTATCTGGCAGGAGATTTACGACATTTTATACCATATTTCATCGTATTATGGTTTTCAGTTCTTCATTTCCAACGCTGTATGCGTTTGGAACGCCGCCCGCGAACCCAAATCTTGGCTTTCTTGCTCCATCGTCTTTGTAGAAGTGGATCTAAGAGAGTTATTGGTTCCTTTTTCATTCAAAAGGCAGTCAGATCCTCATATTTCAAGTATGCCTCTTCTTATTAATTTATTATGCGGAATATTTATACCTGCTTAACAGGGCAAGCCACATAAGACGAACCATTCCTTTTATTTACTGATCGGGTCCAGATATCGAACCGACGTTTCCAGCAAATGACAGTATGCAGAAGAGCATGTGTTTCTGTTGCTTGATTGATAATCGAGACATTGAAACATTTCTTTAAATCAAACGGTGTACTTTTTATCGCCATCCGAAAGCTCTTGCAAAGACGAGTAGTATGGTATAATGCTTTTTAATCTTGTCCTTGAAATTTTTCATAAACATAGATAACAAAAGTGATCCGACAATTCTGCGCAGTTGCGAAATACGTATAGGAGTTAGATGTACGTTCTAATGTGGGATATCTCAGGAAATGGTATCAGGACGCAAAATTCTGCTCCTCGTTGCGACTTCACCCACTTTGAAGGTATGTAACTTGACCCTGTAATGAATCGTATAGAATATGAATGAATAAGTTCTCGAAGAGTTCTTACTTCAAATTTTACACGATTCTGTAATAAACATTATGACAGATATAGACCATATATTTTTCTAAAAATTAATATACAGGGTTTCTGGTAAAACCGACTGCGAAAACTTAAATGTGCTGTTCCGTGAAAATGTGCGGTTTCGTTGTCTTCCTTGCAGTAAAGACCTGTACATTGTTGTTTCAAAAAATATGCAGCCTATGTTCGTCCTAATGTTTATTAGTGTACCACGTAAAGATTTGAATACAACCGTTCAAGAAGTTTTCAAGGTTTTTTTTTTAAAAAAAACTACGTTTCCCCTTTGTATATTAATATAGGTAACTGCTAAAATATAAGAGACAAGGCGTGTGGAATCTGCCTTTTCGATGTAAACAACGCCAAGCATGGCCCTTGTGCAAGGTTCCGTGGTAATACACAGCAAGAAGATTTGGCAAGGCAAGGAAGGTACAACAAACATCCCTTTGGCCCTGCTCTATACAAACGAAGCATGAGGTCGCACAACAGTTTCTGTAAGTGGAATTTGTATTAACATTTAACATTATCATTTGCTGAAAACATCGTTTCGGTATGTTCAGCCTTTCAGCAAGTAACAAGTATACTCCACACGTCCGCATCCACCAGCACACAGTGCTAGGCGTCTTTGAACAGCGTCGCCGCCAACAGGGGAGGCACACAACATGGCATCCGAGCCGTCATGGTAGCGGGTCTGCAGGGCAACGTTTTCAATGTGTTTGTAGCATCAAGGTAAATGAGTAGTTTTATAACTGTTTGAAAACAGTTACAATACGTGCTCGAAATTACGCGCACCTTCTTGAATGCACGCCGTTTGGCGACGCTGGAGTGACTGACGCACTGTTTAAAACACTCCTGGCTCTAAGGCGCTGCAGTCATGGACTGTGCGGCTGGTCCCGGCGGAGGTTCGAGTCCTCCCTCGGGCGTCGGTATTTGTTTTTGTCCTAAGGATAAGTTAGGTTAAGTAGTGTGTAAGCTTAGGGACTCATAACCTTAGCAGTTAAGTCCCATAAGATTTCACACACATTTGAACATTTTTGAACACTCCTGGCAAAGTATGCATCGGAGGCTGCCATAATGCTCGCTGTCAGCTCTTCGTCAGTCTCAATGGGTGTTTCATAGACAACGTATTTCAGGTGGCCCCAGAAGAAAAATTCAGCGGGCATCCAGTTGGGGAACGTCCAGGCCGTGCCAACGGCCCACCGCGCCCTATCCAGTTCTCACCAAAGGTTTCATCCAAATGCATTCACACTGCTTTGGGAAGTGCGCATGTGCAGCAAATTGTCGGAACCTCATTCGCTCTCGCAACTCGTAAAAAGATTAAATATCTGTATGCGTTCAGTCGCCGGGAGGAATATGTGTGGATCGACCAGATTATCGCCTACCAAGCCGGCCAAATGTTGACAGGGAAGCGATCTTAATGACCACGAACGAAGGCAGTTTGCGGACTTCCCACAGATGTGGCCGTTGAACTTACCCTCTCGTGTAAATGATGCCTCATCCGTAAAAAAAAGTACACGGTTCGGAAACTCCGATTGAGTGGCTCAAAAATGGTTCAGATGGCTCTGAGCATTATGGGACTAAACATCTATGGTCATCAGTCCCCTAGAAC
Organism: Schistocerca gregaria; assembly: GCF_023897955.1. Classification (NCBI taxonomy): domain Eukaryota; kingdom Metazoa; phylum Arthropoda; class Insecta; order Orthoptera; family Acrididae; genus Schistocerca; species Schistocerca gregaria. Next base: position 697,579,256 of record NC_064920.1, read on the forward strand.
TTAGAACTACTTAAACCTAACTAACCTAAGGACAGCACACAACACCCAGCCATCACGAGGCAGAGAAAATCCCTGACCCCGCCGGGAATCGAACCCGGGAACCCGGGCGTGCGAAGCGAGAACGCTACCGCACGACCACGAGATGCGGGCGATTGAGTGGCACACGTTTGCAAAAACCATGGCAGAATTCAGTTCGACGTGGAAAATCGTCAGGGTTAAGGGCATAAACCTTCTGTAGACGATAGGATTGCAAATCATTTTCATGCACACACGCCCAATTGTGGACTGGCTTAAACCATTTCCCGAGCAACACGCCACGAGCTTGTTGCCGGTGTGTGTCCCATCAGTGCTAACGCTTCCTCTTCAAGCACTGGTGTATGCACTGTGCGTTGACAACCGCGTCCATCAGGCCTTCGCGCCTCTACGACAAAATAAATAAACCTGTTTTCGAAGTACGCCTTAAATACACGTGTGCCATTACGAGAACGTACCAGTGGAAAACGTACCTCAAGTGAACCTTTCCGTCGTAGGGGCCTGTGGATGGCAGTAAATGTGTGTGGATCTGTCACTCTACGATTCGGAAACCGCCAAAGGTACAAACGTTAGCTTCGTCGCCCCAGAAGCACAGTGCATTGGTGCCCTTTCCTCTCAAGAATAGCGCTCCATTTCCTGTCCGCTCCACTGAGAAACACACAGAGGACTGTCTCTGATGACAGACGGACGCAGGGCGAACCAGACTCCGCAGTGTGCTCAAGTGCTGCCTTCTATGCAACACCTATCAGACAGGCGTTTGCACAGCCAAAAGCAACACGTTCACGTCCCACTAAGAGGCGGAAAACCCGTAGTGTTGTCCCGCATGGAATGTTCGCAATTATGTCGACTACAGTGTTTGCAAATAAAGGTCATAAAACTTCAACCCGACGTGTCTTTGACCTTGATGTATCACACATACATTCAGATTACCCTGCAGAACTGCTGCCAAGTCGGCTTGGATGGTATATTGTGTGCCTACTCTCTTGGCGGCTCGCGACGCTGTTCAAGGACGCCTAGCACCGTACGCTAAGGGATGGGGACATGGGTTGCTGTGTGAAATATGCTTGTTGTGACCCACTCTAGCAGCCCTCTCAGTTCTTACATTCATTTCATATACTTCCTGTGGAACAAAGACACATAGAAAAAAATTACATTCGTTAAAGGAAAGAGACTTAAACAACTCAAGCGTAATTCTGTATCATAGTGTAACATAGTGTGTTGTTGAGTTGTAATTTAAATTACTTTCGTTCTGCTGAATGCACTGTACCGTTTGTCCGCACTGCAGATGCATCTTCCTAACTAAAAGAAGAACTTAAGAGAGCGTGCTTGAAAATAGGCCTCCATTACCAACTCTAAAATCAACTCAGATAAAAGCAAAGAGGATAAATTAACAATAAAGGTACAGAGCGCGTTATGGGTTTTTTGTACTTAATGCAGTTGAATATGATGACTGGACGAGTAGCAGAAGACTAATGAAAGAGTAAAAATATCGTGTAGTGCCTATGGTGCACTAAATAATTTTTTTCTAAAATAAGACGTCAGTGTGTCCGAAACAAAAAGCTTACAGTCCATATGTATTACCAATTGCGGCTTTTGCCAGTTTAAGATGGAAATTTAATACTTTCTTTTAAACTGAGTACTGAATAGTGACGGGCCTGCTTGCTTGGAAATGCCAGAAGAAACAAAAACAGTAAAAGGAATAAGACAAGGAACCCGAATGGAAAGTGTCAGTATGGGTATAACTATAAGGGACGTTCAAAAAGAAACGAGCAGGAGTCTGGAATGCGCAGACCGGTGACAGCAGGGTAATATCGCGCGTGTGCAACGAGGTGTGGTTCCGACCGGAGCGTGCACGTCACATAACTATACATAGGTAGCAGCAGCATGCACCAATCGTCCAACGCTGCCAGTCGCATTGCAAACAATGACATGGAAGCGTCAAATGAAGAGCATAGAGGTGTTGCGTTTTCTGACAGCGGAAGGAGAAGGAAGAATGGTCCTTCATCGACAAACGTCACAAGTGTGCGGTGAACACTGAATGTCCCTTGCAAGGGTCACGGCGTGGCACAAGCGCTTCAGGGAAGGACGGGTGTCGTTAGCCGGTGTGGATCACCACACTGCATTACCAATGAAATTGTCCAGTTGGTGGATGCACTCATTACAAAGGACCGCCGAGTGACAGTGAAAGCCATGGTCGGATTCAGCGTCGGAAGTGTTCGCATCATCATGGAGGAACGACTGCACATGCTCAAAGTGTGTGCCAATGGGTGCCCCACAGTTTTCAACTACACCAGGGAGCATGTCGAATGACCAACTGCCTTGCTCATCTGCAGCGCTATGCTCGGGAAGGGAATGCTTTCCTGGCACGAGTAGTGGCTGCAGATGAGTCATGGTGTCATCGCATCGAACCAGAATCAAAACGACAAAGTCTCCAGTGAAAGCATCCAGGGTTAGCACCACCAAGAAAAGCCAAGGCCATCGACACGAGTGCAGGAAAGGATATGCTGACGTTCTTCTGTGACAAAGATGGCCTCCTTCTGATTCATTTCCTGCAACACGGCACAACAGCCAATGCCCAGCGTTACTCGAAAACCTTGACCACTCTTCGCCAAGCGTCAAATCAAAACGACCAGGCAATCTCACCCGTAACTCTGCTCCACGAAAATGCAAAGCCTCATACGACCAACACAGTCGCGGCACTCCTGCAGAAATTCAAATGGGAGGTTCTCGGCCACCCTACATACAGTCCGCACCTCTCTCCCTGTGGGTACGCCATTTTTCCCCCTAAAAAGGCTCTGAGGGACAAAAGATTCACCTTGGACGACGATGTCCAACTGTACGTGCGAAACTGGTTAACATCGCAGCCCCGGGAATTTTTTGAGACAGCCATTCACCGCCATGTGTCACAGTGAGACAAGTGTCTCAACAGCCAGGGTCAATACTTCTAACTTACAGATACTGGTTTTTGTAATTAGGCGTCCGACTCGTTTCTTTTTGAACGCCCCTTACAAAATGTAATGAAGGCATAAGCGACGTATTGCCAGAGCAGTGGATGGTGGTAAAATTTGCTGGAACAACTTGGATGCACGTAGCTGAAGGTCGGTACGCATGGAGGAGCCGTTTATCCAGCAAAGTATGTCAGAGTGATTGTTATTACTATTACTATTACGTGGGTGATGGTGACAGACACTATATATTTTTTCCATCTTTAGTTAAAATTAAATTCTGCAATCAAAAAAAAAAAAACATAATGCATAAAATTTTATAATATGTCTAGATCGCTAATATTATTAGAAGACGACTGGTTAGAACCATTATATGTAGACATCTTCAGACATACAGTAGTTACCCCAGCAGCTCGTTACAGTTGTCTACTCAGAGCTACCATGGCTTGAAACCAGTCGCCTTAAATAACTGTTGCGATGTAGATAAATGGTTCAAATGGCTCTGAGCACTATGGGACTCAACTGCTGTGGTCATTAGTCCCCTAGAACTTAGAACTACTTAAACCTAACTAGCGGTCGCGCGGTTCCAGACTGTAGCGCCTAGAACCGCTCGGCCTACCCGGCCGGCGTCGCAGGTTCGAATCCTGCCTCGGGCATGGATGTGTGTGATGTCCTTAGGTTAGTTAGGTTTAAGTAGTTCTATGTTCTAGGGGACTGATGACCACAGCAGTTAAGTCCCATAGTGTTCAGAGCCATATGAACCATAATCAACTATCCTACATTTGCCACCTCGTTTGCATTCGTAGCACCTCAGGTTCTCGTACAGTTAACTTGTCAAGGAAATTAGTTGAATATTGCTGTAACTTGCGTAGGTTTCTTCGTATAAAATCATTCTAAGGATAATGGACTCTTCTCATTGGCGTGCTCGGTTTCGTAACTTTGTAGTTAATTTAGCATTACTGGATCGTGTCACACTAAATGTCCAAGGTTTCTATGTGAGCATGTTTGTTTCAGTGAACATTCTCAACATGGCAGCCCTTCCTTTCTGTGTGTACGGATCTGACGTATCTTGACGACAGGGAAATCCACAGCGTGTTCAGTGTCTGCTGCGCCTTGCCTTTACGTGGTAGCACAGGCAGTGGCCAGCAGTCTAGCTCAAGTTCCGCCCTTTGGGCTGGACTGTCACCTCTTCCTCTGACAGGCGCGCGCGTTTCAGATGAGTCGGCATGTGTGCATCCGTTATGTTACACCATGCTTTCCCCCATACTTCCTAACGCGTGCGGGCATATATCATCTTAGCACGCCAATACCTGCGCTTCTATTTTGTAGCCCATTACCAAAGTTTCTGAGCCCATTTACTTAATACAGTCCTTATCCGTTGCAGAGTATAGAGAGTAAAATTTGTAAAATGAATTTAATTATTATGCATTTTATTATCTTATTCAGGTTATTTTCATTATTTATATTCCCGAGTTGTTATAGTTTGATGTTTTATTTCCCTCCGTTTCATTTTCTTTGAAGAAGTGCTGTAATTGTTACAATGTTTTGTATGAATTTTTGTTAATTGACACAGAGGTCGAACTGAATAAAAATTAATCGAATAAATAATTAAATTGTTGTTCTCATTTAGGATGAGCAATGAATCAATATAAAGACGCAAAGTTATATATAGTGCAATATCCTGTCTACGTAAAAACAATGTTAAAGACAAAGAACACTCAGATGGACAAAGAACTGGAAGGAAGGCGTCCTTGACCTTGTTGACGGAACTATCAAAGGACCTGGCCCGGTGAAGGACCTATCATGGCATTTGTCTGAAACGATTGTGGAAGACCTCAGACAACTTAATAGGGAAGGCCGCTCGGGAATGTGAACCGTGGTCCTCTCTTATACAAGGTCAGTGCATTAGCGGAGGTACCTCCATCTACTCTACTGGGGAAACCACGGATATCAAGATGGCTGTATAGGAATTTGAATTTCGCCGCGTCTGTAAATGCATTCGGTGACTTAACGTGTTGCCACATTGCTGGTAGGCAACATGGTGCATGCCTGTTTCTCGTGGTGTTTTGCTCCTGAACGCTATTCAGCAGTAGTATAGGCAATTCTCTGCTATCCACGTGAAGGATAGCGATTTTCATTTTACAACGTTTCTATGTACGGAATAGTAAACCCCATTGGAAAATGTATGGTTTGGTTAAATGTAGAGGGCGTGTATCATACTGCCGTTGTAACATTAGCCCATTCCAGATCTCTCCAGTATTGTAACAGCGCCCATTGTCGCGTAAGGCAGAGAATGACGCAGTCGTTATCCGGCTACAGAAATTGGCCCATGGGCTCGGTCGCTAACTACTTACATACTGCACTTATCAGGTGTAGTAATCACTTTCAGAAGAAACAGAAAGTGAAGACGAAGAAGAAGGAAATGAAAAATATTTGAACATGTTAAATAACGGTTGGCTCAGTGTGAACACAAGTTCTGCATTTTATTTGTAATCCATTTTGTATACATTTGTCGGCTGTTTGTACACATTCCTGAAATTCACATGCGGATAAATCTCGTTACAGAAGGAAGCGTAGTGGATTCTTTCCGCCTATCAAAACGCCGGCAGGAATTTCTGAAATGAGGATCTAAAGTTTTGGCGCGAGATACGTGCGGATACTAGTACAGGCGTTTTTCATGGCAGCTGCTGCGTGGATTTTGTGAAGAGGAAGTTATTTATTTACTTCATAAAATTAATTGAACTTGAGTTGTACTGAAACCGCTGAAGAATGGTATTAAAGTGAAATTACTGTACGCGCACTGGCGCGTTAAACGCGATAAACGCTAATGCGTTTGATGTAAGTCTGCAGTAGCGGTGAACAAAGTACCGCGAAGTAATTATAAATTTGGCACTTTTGTTTCGTGTGATGAACTCTACTAGTTGTATTCAGACTCCTTTCGCGTTTCCCATCACCTCACATCGAACGCCTGCTTAAAGCAGTCATTTCTCCTGTATGGGTGACACGCATTGTGCTGCCATATCCACCACTTTGATGGCAACAGAAAGATGCCAGGGGACGTTGTGAAGGACTCGTTAGCTAGGAACCTGGCTTCGAGCCTCAATCTCCCACAGTTTCAGTCCTCTCTGATAAAGCGACACTAAGACACAGAATGTTGCACAGGCTTTACTCATTTGAACGCGCACACACACACACACACACACACACACACACACACACAGTGGATATCAAATTCACGTCTCTTAGCTTCCTACCATCCTGCCACATCTTCTAGACGAGAACAACTGACGGAGCCATGTAATAATGCCGAAATTATCGTCGCAGAGAAACTATATGGGACTTACTTATTTATTTATTGCCAAATTATAGACCTGTTACCTGATGTTTAAAACAGGTCGTACATCTTACAATTTTCGTTTTTCATCTTTTTACAGTTTTCTTCCCTTTTGTTTTATCTATAACATTTACAAAGAATGATTCAAAATAATAATAATTTGAGGTTGAAATATAAATAAAATTTTGTTGTTTTTAAGAAGAATATAAAAAGAAGATAGGATAGATGAGAGATTTGTTAGTACCATCACCGAGTGTGACTGACGGTGAATACCTCGGAATGGTTTTATCGAGCCGTTGACCGCCAGTCTCTCTCTCTCTCTCTCTCTCTCTCTCTCTCTCACACACACACACACACACACACACACACAAATGGTTATTAGTAGAGAAATAATGTTTCTTGTCCTATTTGTTACTAATCCTATGTATTAATTACATTAGGTGCGCATCCATGTACAGCATTTGGTGTTTTCTTGGCTAGATTGCCAGCACTTTGCTTATTTACTGTCACATCTCAGCTTCCTCCTCCTGTTCCTCCTCATTGTCAATATTTCCGCTGTCACTGTGGGTATCGCTGTCCACCCTCTGGAGATTTCTGTTACGCTGCACATAGGCATGTCTGTGATGTCGTGTCCACATATACTCTTCATGTGTTGTTTTTTAAATACTGTTTGTCAGTGCGTTTAATAGTGCCCATTGTTCTTCGTCTCTTATTGCTGTATCTTTGTAATCTAAGTGTAGTGTATGTCTATTGTTCGCGTATTGCCCGCAGAAAAAGACAGTGTGTTCTGGGGAACCTTCTTCCCCGCATGTGCATGTAGGTGTCTGCCTCAGACTCACGTGGTTTAAGTGCGTGGGATAAGGTCCGTGCCCGGTTAAGAAATGTACCATACCGCGGCTGGGACCGATATGTCTCATTGTCAACCGCTCCCTTATGTCAGGGAGGAAGTCGAGCAGTCTACGTCCCTTATCACTTACATCCCACTCACCTTGGCACGTATCCAAACGCCAACTTTTAAGGTGACGTATCGCCTCTATGGGCACACCGGTTATTGTGTGTACCTTATCTAGTCTCCCCACCTTTAACCAGTACCTTGCAGCTCTGTATTTGATCGTGATATCTATGGGGCATATTCCGAGCACCACACACAGTGCATCCGCTGAGGTGGTACCGAAGGCTCCAGATAGCCTAAGTAGGACACTTCTCTGCCCTCGTGTGACGGATGCTTTGTTGGTGACCACGTTCAGTCTGTGCGCCCACGTGCTAGCTGCAAAGCTGAGTACTGATTCGAAGAGCGCACAGTGGTATGTACGTATGACCGGTAGAGGTGGTCTGTACTGTTTTGAATTTAGCCTCACCAGTTTGTGGAGTATTTTTTCTGCTTTGTCTGTTGTTAGCCTTATGTGTTCGTGGAAATTCAATTTTTCATCTATGTGTACCCCAACATAGCGCGTAATGCGTGCTCGTTTGATGTTTGTGTCCCCAATTTTCGGCTATCCTGAGTTTGTTTTTGTGACACCACTGAGTAATTGTTTGTAGTAATCCACTGGCTTTCTCTTCTAACTGGGCTCTGTTGTTTGCAGTGACTACAACTAATAGGTCATCTGCGTAGGCGACAATTCCGTCTGACCTGTCATCCCCATCCAGAAGTTGTAGGAGGGGTTCGATTGTTATGTCCCAGAAGATGGGGCCGCAGATCGACCCTTGATGACAGCCTTTGGTAATTCTTTTAATTACTTTCCGGCTGTCCATCTGCCATTCGACTACTCGGTCTTTACAGTAGTCCAGAAAACTGTTGTAGAGTGATTGCGGTACCTCCAGATGTCTTAGCCTCTGAAACAGTGCTGGCCACCAAAGATTATCAAATGCTGCGGCAATGTCAATCATTATTGCCATGGCGTATTTCTGTTTTGAGGTGTTAACTATGTGCAAGGCCTGGTTGATGGCATCATCAATTGATCTGCCAGATCTTAAGCCGAACTGGTGTTGGCTCATACCCCTGAGAGCTCTGTGTGTTTGCAGGCGCTTACACAGTAGCTTCTCCTGAATCTTTGCTAGTGTGTTTATTAGGCATATTGGCCTGTAAGTCTTTGGATCTGAAGGATCCCTGTCCGCTGCTTTCTTAATAATGACTGCTTCGGAGGTTTTCCATACTGTAGGTACCCTGCCCAGCCGTAAGGCATCGTTCAGTAACGTTGTTAGGAACGGGGTAATCTGCGGTGCTAGTTTTTTCAGTGTTTCCGAGTGGGTACCATCTGGTCCAGGTGCTTTTCTGTTTTTGAGCTCTGAGATAGCTAGCGCAACCTCTTCTTGCGCAAAAGGACAGGTAACAGTTGCAGTGTTGTATGGTGTGTGTAGGTTTTCTCTTAGTGTTGCATGATATTGTGTGTCTGCATCGATGACGTCGTCAGGGAGCAGTTTATACAGCAGAAACTCCGCTGTGTTCCTCCATCCCCTCGTAATCGTGCCGTCATCCTGCCTTAGCGTTCCCAGAACTAGTGGGGTTTTTATCTTCTCTGTCAGTATTTTGTATGGTTCCCCCCATATATTTTGCTCTGTTTGTGTTGTTACAAATAGCTCCCATTGTTGTCTACGCGTGTTGTATATGGTCTGTATGTATAAGTCTACATCTACATCTACATGACTACTCTGCAATTCACATTTAAGTGCTTGGCAGAGGGTTCATCGAACCACAATCATACTATCTCTCTACTATTCCACTCCCGAACAGCGAGCGGGAAAAACGAACACCTAAACCTTTCTGTTCGAGCTCTGATTTCTCTTATTTTATTTTGATGATCATTCCTACCTATGTAGGTTGGGCTCAACAAAATATTTTCGCATTCGGAAGAGAAAGTTGGTGACTGAAATTTCGTAAAAAGGTCTCGCCGCGACGAAAAACGTCTATGCTTTAATGACTTCCATCCCAACTCGTGTATCATATCTGCCACACTCTCTCCCCTATAACGTGATAATACAAAACGAGCTGCCCTTTTTTGCACCCTTTCGATGTCCTCCGTCAATCCCACCTGGTAAGGATCCCACACCGCGAAGCAGTATTCTAACAGAGGACGAACGAGTGTAGTGTAAGCTGTCTCTTTAGTGGACTTGTTGCATCTTCTAAGTGTCCTGCCAATGAAACGCAACCTTTGGCTCGCCTTCCCGACAATATTATCTATGTGGTCCTTCCAACTGAAGTTGTTCGTAATTTTAACACCCAGGTACTTAGTTGAATTGACAGCCTTGAGAATTGTACTATTTATCGAGTAATCGAATTCCAACGGATTTCTATTGGAACTCATGTGGATCATCTCACACTTTTCGTTATTTAGCGTCAACTGCCACCTGACACACCATACAGCAATCTTTTCTAAATCGCTTTGCAACTGATACTGGTCTTCGGATGACCTTACTATACGGTAAATTACAGCATCATCTGCGAACAGTCTAAGAGAACTGCTCAGATTGTCACCCAGGTCATTTATATAGATCAGGAACAGTAGAGGTCCCAGGACGCTTCCCTGGGGAACACCTGATATCACTTCAGTTTTACTCGATGATTTGCCGTCTATTACTACGAACTGCGACCTTCCTGATAGGAAATCACGAATCCAGTCGCACAACTGAGACGATACCCCATAGCTCCGCAGCTTGATCAGAAGTCGCTTGTGAGGAACGGTGTCAAAAGCTTTCCGGGAATCTAGAAATACGGAATCAACTTGAGATCCCCTGTCGATAGCGGCCATTACTTCGTGCGAATAAAGAGCTAGCTGCGTTGCACAAGAGCGATGTTTTCTGAAGCCATGCTGATTACGTGTCAATAGATCGTTCCCTTCGAGGTGATTCGTAATGTTTGAATACAGTATATGCTCCAAAACCCTACTGCAAACCGACGTCAATGATATAGGTCTGTAGTTAAATGGATTACTCCTACTACCCTTCTTGAACACTGGTGCGACCTGCGCAATTTTCCAATCTGTAGGTACAGATATATCGGTGAGCGAGCGGTTGTATATGAGTGCTAAGTAGGGAGCTATAGTATCAGCGTAATCTGAAAGGAACCTAATCGGTATACAATCTGGACCTGAAGACTTACCCGTATCAAGCGATTTGAGTTGCTTCGCAACCCCTAAGGTATCTACTTCTAAGAAACTCATGCTAGCAGATGTTCGTGTATCAAATTCTGGAATATTCCATTCGTCTTCCCTGGTGAAGGAATTTCGGAAAACTGCGTTCAATAACTCCGCTTTAGCGGCACAGTCGTCGATAACAGTACCATCGGCACTGCGCAGCGAAGGTATTGACTGCGTCTTGCCGCTTGTGTACTTTACATACGACCAGAATTTCTTCGGATTTTCTACCAAATTTCGAGACAATGTTTCGTTGTGGAACCTATTAAAGGCATCTCGCATCCAAGTACGTGCCAAATTCCGCGCGTCTGTAAATTTTAGCCCATCTTCGGGATTTCGCGTTCTTCTGAACATCGCATGCTTTTTCCGTTGCCTCTGCAACAGCGTTCGGACCTTTTTTGTGTACCACGGGGGATCCGTTCCATCTCTTACCAATTTATGAGGTATGAATATCTCAATTGCTGTTGCTACTATATCTTTGAATTTGAGCCACATCTCGTCTACATTCGCATAGTCAGTTCGGAAGGAATGGAAATTGTCTTTTAGGAAGGCTTCTAGTGGCACTTTATCCGCTTTTTTAAATAAAATTATTTTGCGTTTGTTTCTGATGGATTTGGAAGAAATGGTATTGAGCCTAGCTACAATGACCTTGTGATCACTAATCCCTGTATCAGTCATGATGCTCTCTATCAGCTCTGGATTGTTTGTGGCTAAGAGGTCAAGTGTGTTTTCGCAACCATTTACAATTCGCGTGGGTTCGTGGACTAACTGCTCGAAATAATTTTCGGAGAAAGCATTTAGGACATCTCGGAAGACGTTTTCTGCCTACCACCGGTTTTGAACAAGTATTTTTGCCAACATACCGAGGGTAGGTTGAAGTACCCACCAACTATAACCGTATGAGTGGGGTATTTATTTGTTACGAGACTCAAACTTTCTCTGAACTGTTCCGCAACTGTATCATCGGAGTCTGGGGGTCGGTAGAAGGAGCCAATTATTAACTTAATTCGGCTGTTAAGTATAACCTCCACCCACACCAATTCGCACGGAGTATCTACTTCGACTTCACTACAAGATAAACCACTACTGACAGACACAAACACTCCACCACCAATATCTTTCCTGAACACTGTCTGAGACTTCGTAAAAATTTCTGCAGAACTTATTTCAGGCTTTAGCCAGCTTTCTGTACCTATAACGATATCAGCTTCTGTGCTTTCTATTAGCTCTTGAAGCTCAGGGACTTTTCCAGCGCAACTACAACAATTTACAACTATAATTCCGACTGTGTCTTGTGTATGCCTATATGCTTCAAGTCTTATTCGTCGGTCCCTATCTGCTAACGCCCTTTGATATAATTTTCGTTTGCGTCTTGCGTCTTGTTTGAGTCTCGTAAGTTCGTTGGTCCATGGTACTGGTGAGCAATTTGTGTTCTTTGCTGTCGTTATTGATGTGTTTTGTGCATGTTGTATCACCTGTGTTATCTTGTGTGCTCTAAAATCGATACTTCCATTTATGTTTTCTAGATCGTGTCGTTGGATAATTTCCGTTAATTTGTTCCAGTCTGCTTTGTGCAAGAGCAAGTGTCTGATGTGTGATTTGGTCATTGTGTTCTGAGTGTGAGTTAGTGTGTATGTTATGACATTATGATCACTACTGCTTATTTTGGATGAAGCATTGTAGTACCAGCTTGGCATGAGTTCACTATATGAAATAAAATCGTCATAACTTCTAAACGGTTTGCGCTAGGATGTTCAAACTGCATAGTTGGCCGCGGAACACGCTGGGAATTAGTATGTGAATATGGTTTCGTTTAGCAACGAAGCCCACATTCATTGGGATGGGTTCGTCAATAAGCAAAAACCGCTTATTTGGGGTACTGAGAACCTGCATTTCGCTATCGAGAAGTCTCTTCAACCTCAACGGGTGACTGTGCGGTATGCAAATGTCCAGTCACGGGATAATCGGTGCGATTTTGCTTGATGGCACGGTGACTATTGAACGGTACGTGAAGGTTTTGGAAGATGATTTCATCCCAATTATCCAAAGTGAGCCTGATTTCGACAAAATGTGTTCAAGCATGACGGAGCTCGACCCCATCGAAGCAGGAGAGTGTTCGATGTCCTGCAGAAACACTTTGGGGGCCGCACTCTGGAGTAAGAAGAGGACATTGGCATGGACCTCAGTTGACCGCCATATTCTCCGGATCTGAACTCATGCGACTCCTTTTTGTGGGGCTATATTAAAGACTAGGTGTACAGAAATAACCCCAAAACCGTTGCTGAGCTGAAAACAGCCATTCAGGATGTCATCGATAGGATCAGTTTTCCCACACTTCAGCGGGTCATGCGGAATTTCGCTATTCGTTTGCGCGACATCATCTCCAATGGTGGCAGAAAAATCGAACATGTCGTAACCTAAATCCGAATATCTGTAGTGAGGTTTACATGTTGAATAAAGTGTGTGCACGCCGTAGTTTACGTTTTTTTCGTCTAGTTCAATAATTGTCACCCTGCAGTTTTCTGGCAGCCTTAGATGAACATTTTTCGAACCTCTGAGATTCACACTGCTGGAAAAACTGTGCATTTTTTGCCTAATAAACAAATCTTTTGATAATTGCTGTCCTCTTAAAACAGCATGCGGTACAAGAACTCGAGTCTGGGACATTGCCCTTGGAGAGCAACATTTTCAACAGCTGTGCTATCCAGAAAAGTCAAACAATTCCTTCTTACAGTATCATATCTACGAGTACCTGTCTCCTGCCTTCGAGACTTCGCAGCAGCTATCCTGAATACTTTGCTAGATTGGCACTCATGAAAGAAAGGATACTGCGGAATAACGGCCTAATCACAGCCTGAAAAATTGTTTCCAGAATAAATCTTGCATTGTGCAGCGAAGCATATGGTGTTTCGAAACGTCTTAGCAGATTAAAACAATATTCCAGCCTGGGACTCGGACCTGAACCTTGCCTTTCGTGCCCATTGCTGCTTCTGACTGACCTATGGAGGTACGAGTATCGATTCGCCCTTACAGCATCACTTTTGGAACTACTATCCGAGAGAGGTACTTTCAGAATTAAAGCAATGAGGGTGCTGTGTTGTGTGTGAATAGGTTAGCAGAGAAGAGTCTTTCCACCGAAAGACAAGGTCCCAGTTTCGAGTGCCAGTTTAGACATAGCTTTGGTCTACTAAGAAGTTTCAAACTACCTCACACTCCGCTTCAGAGTGCAAATTTATTCTGGAAACAAATTCTGTGCTGCAGTATTGAAAACTTTTGACTTCCTCTTTAGTTTGCAGCGGGTACTGATCGCGTGTTCTTCCTGCCATTCGGGACTGCTAGTACTGTTTAACGAAATGATCAAACAGTTTTATCATAATCCTGTCCAAAAAACAAGATAAAACCATGTGAAAATTCTTGGCAGTTTAAAACTGTACGCCGGACGGAGACTCGAACTCGGGACGTGAGGACGGGTCTGAGCCGTACTTGAGTAGCTTCGATGGTAGAGCACTTTCTCGCGAAGGACAAAGGTCTCGAGTTCGAGTCTCGGCGTGGCACACAGTTTTTATCTGCCGAGAAGTTTCACATCGGCGTATGCATCTCTGCAGAGTGAAAATTTCATTCTGGAAACGTGAGATCACTTTATCCGTCCATACTGTTTGCACCTTTATTCTGTCACGTCTGGTTTTCGTAAATAAGATTGGTAAACTTCTCGCCAGAGCTTGTTGCCAGTCTCTCTCTGCTCCCTTCCAGGAGTGGCGCTTTTGCCAGTCTCTCTCTGCTCCCTTCCAGGAGTGGCGCTTTTGCGATGAATCTTGTGAATAGTGTTACGGACTACAAAAACAGTAACGCGTTAGATGGTTCTTACTACTCGACCGCGATGTTATTGCACTTAGTCTCGCACGGCCGTTACTGGAAACACACGGTGAGTTACAGTAAACAAGTACAGTGGTGACTAAGAAAAATGCATTGCACTGTGAAAGATTTCAAGAGAGTTGTGCATGTGCTATCAAATGCTTCAGCATGTCCTCGTGAAATATCGCAATAAAAACTCACGATAGGCCGACCGAAGCGCCCTCACGCCCAGGTACACTAATATTCTGATCGGCTAATACCTGCCTTAACACTCGACAAACACTGGGTATCGACACACTGCGCCCTTCAGTGGAAGTTCGTATAAAGGCCGCTATCCCCATCAGCAGGCAGGGCCCGCTCCAACATGGCGCGCCATTTAGCGGAGCGGCCGCCCCTACGTGACGGTCCTGGGTTCGGCGCCGCGCTGACTGCTGACACAGGCGCCTAATTGGCTAGAGGCAGCGGCAGAGGCGCCATTACGCCGTGTTGACGCACTGCACCCCCGTACGTCCTGGTGCGCAACGCTGGCGGCTCAGCCGGAGCAGTATTTGCGGAAGGCGGGTACAGTTGTTTGCCTCCCTCCTGCCGAGGCATTACGTTACTTTGTGGCTGCCCCCATCCTGCGTTTCACGACGTAGCAGTTCCATCCTCTGTCCAAGATGTTTCATTAATACACGCTGTGAACAGCTTCTGTGGAACTAATAAATCTGATACTTACACAAAAATAAGATCTAAATAGGTTTTTGAGTGCGCTGCGAGGTGCAAGAGAATTTCTGGCCAACAGAAGTCTGTTAGTATCAAACATAGGCCTTAATTACAGGAAGAACATTCTGAGAATCTACGTTTGGAGCATAACACTGTACTGTAGTGAAACATGGACTGTTGGAAAACCGGAACAGAAGGGAATCCAAACATCGAGATGTGATGCTACATAAGATTGTTGAAAATTAGGTAGACTGATACGGTACGGAGTGCAGAATTGTCGAGGAAAGTGATTGATGGAAAACACTGATAAGAAGAAGGGACAGGATGGTAGGGCATGTGTCTAGACATCAGGGAATAACTTATGTGGTACTCTAGGGAGCGGTAGAGGGTAAAATCTGTAGAGGAAAACAGAGATCTGAATACATCCAGCAAATAATTAAGAACGTAGGTTGCAAGTGCTACTCTGAGATGAAAAAGTTGCCGAGTTGGTAATTTCATATTTGTTTATCAACATTGTATTGGAAACCGTTTTCGATAAAGCTACAAAAATTTAGATTCATTCAGGCATTGGTAAATAATACTGTCCTGTAGAGACCAAGCTGTTTTCATCATGTTCTATATGACATCTGAAATCAGACCAAAATAACGTGCTGTATGAATATACATTTACATCTACATAGATACTCTGCGAGCCACCGTACGGTGCGTGTCCGAGAGTCCCTGTATCACTACTTATAATTTTTTCCCTGTTCCACTCGCAAATAAAGCGAGGTAAAAACGACTATGTGCAAGCATAATTTCTCGTAACACAGCTTCGTGGTCACTACTCGTAATGTATATTGGCGGTAACAGAATCGTTCGGCAGTCAGCATCAAATGCCGGTTCTCTAAAGAACGTTGCCTTCCTTCCAGGGAATGTGATTTTCCGAACCATCTCCGTAACACTTACGTGTTGTTCGAACCTACCGGTAACAAGTCTGGCAGCCCGCCTCTGAATTGCTTTCATGTCTTCCTACAGTCAGACCTGGTACGGATCCCAAACGCTCGAGCAGTGCTCAAGAATTGGTCGCGGAAGTGTCCTATACGCTGTGTCCTTCCCAGGTGAACCACTCTTTCCTAAAATTCTCCCAATAAACAGAAGTCGGTCGTTCGCCTTTCCTACCACAGTTCTCACATTCTCGTTCCACGTCATATCGCTTTGCAATGTTGTGACCCGATATTTAAACGACTAGACTTGACAACCAGGACACTAGTAATACTGTATCCGAACATTACAGGTTCGGTCTTCCTACGCATCCGTATTAACGCACATTTTTCCACATTTAGGGCTAGCTGCCATTCATCACACCAACTACAAATTTTGTCTAAGTCGTCTTGTATCTTCTCACAGTCACTCAACTTCGACACCTCACCCGCACACCGCGGAATCATCAGCAAACAACTCCAGATTGCTTCCCACCCTGTCAGCCAAATCATTTATGTATATAAGGAACAACAGCGGTCCTACCACATTTGCCTGGGGCTCTACTGACGATACCCTCCGAAGAACACAGGCTGTCGAAGACAACACACTGGATTCTGTTACTTAAGAAGGCGTCGAGACACTCACATATCTGTAAACGTATTCCATATCCTCGTACCTTCGTTAACAGCCTGCGATGGGGTACCGTGCCAAATACTTTCCGAAAATCTAGAAATATGGAATCTGCCTTTTGCTCTTCATCCACAGCATATCATGTGAGAAAACGACAAGCTGAGTTTCGCACGAGCAATGCCTTCTTAAACCATGCTGATTCGTGCTCATCAGCTGCTTAGTCTCGAGGAAGTTTATTACATTCGAACTGAGAATATGTTCAAGGATTCTGCAGCAAACACAAGTTACGGATATTGGTCTGTAATTTTGCGGATCCGTTCTTATACGTTTATTATATACTGGAGTCACCTGCGCTTGTTTCCAGTCGCTTTGGACATTGCGCTGGGCGAGAGGTTCACGCTAAATGCAAGCTAGGTAAGGGACCAATGTCGTCGAGTACTCTTCGTAAAATCGAACTGGGATGCCATCCGGAC
The DNA here is from genome assembly GCF_023897955.1 of Schistocerca gregaria. Lineage (NCBI taxonomy): Eukaryota > Metazoa > Arthropoda > Insecta > Orthoptera > Acrididae > Schistocerca > Schistocerca gregaria. Next base: position 697,596,321 of record NC_064920.1, read on the forward strand.
CTGGAGATTTACTTGTTTTCAAATCCTTCGGTTCTTTCTCTCCCCCGTTAGGACTACACGGAGATACCGAAAAAAATTCCATTTCACCCATACTGTACCTTAAAGGATTCTATCACACTTGTATCAATAAAATCATTATTAATTATATTATGTTTAATTAACCCTTACCTTCTCGCCAGGTACGCTTATTACTACGTCGTCCATACGGGAGCCTGTCCGATGGTCAAATGATGGTAATTTGTGCGATTATCCTGTGTAGTTGATTTCTTGAACGTAAATATTGGTTTCAATAACTGTACTCGCATTCGTGTTAACTGGATCTTTTCCTAAATTTGCTAAAATAATTGACGTCATTTAACTTAATAAATAAAAAATAAATAAATGAAATGCCACAGATTTTTAAATAAATTCACTAAAAACTTCAGTTACTGAAAACTGGAGAACGAGCCGCCCCACAGCTTGTCTCCGTCCATCCATACAGGTGTCAAGGAGCTGTTCCCCTGGAAGACGACGGATTCGCCCCCCCCCCCTGCCCCCCTCCCATGGACACGATGGAGAAGGTATCCAGAATTTATCAGACCATGCAACACTCTGCCATTGCGGTAACGTCAAGTGCCGGTGGTCCACATGCCCATTTCAGTTGTATTTACCTATGACGTGGTGTGACGTGTTAAAGACACCCACCATAGCTCTCATCAAACACCCAACTAGAGGTACAGTTTGCGAAATGCTCGTGTCGAGCCTCCGAGCCATTACAATCTGCCCTCGGTCGAACTATGATAGCTCGCACGGACAGCATGTTCACTGATACTACATGCAAACGGTTCAAATGGCTCAGAGCACTATGGGACTTAACTTCTGAGGTCATCAGTCCCCTGTAACTTAGAACTACTTAAACCTAACTAACCTAAGGACATCACACACATCCATGCCCGATGCAGGATTCGAACCTGCGACCATAGCGGTAGCGTGGCTCCAGACTGTAGCGCCTAGAACCGCTCGGCCACAAGGCCGGCATACTACATGCACCGTGCGTGTGTCTGACTAGCAGTCATTTCTCGCCAGGTGACGCTGCTATCGCCTGACGGGTTTATATCGATAGTAGGTCGGTGGTCGTAATGTTTTGACTGATCAGTGTGTGTAGAAGTATTAATAGCTCAGGTTTCCCTGTATGGCTGCAGCTATATGTTATGCTGACAATTTAACAGTGCTAAGATCTGGTGGAAAGTGAGATGAGTACCTTTTCAGTAAGTCAGATCTGCTGCCTGAAGCGAGTAGTTTCCGCAAGTCAGCGTTGTGTCCGCTAGTCGCAGTGCTGCCCTGCGCGCCGTGTGCTGCCCGCCCCACGTCGAGCTACAACCGCGCTGCGGGGCAAATTGAGACGCCGGCTAACACGAGAGGTTTATTTGGGAGGGCGGCGACAAGAGTCGGCAGGCGACGTGATTTGTGGCGCTTGGTGGGGGGGGGGGGGGGGGGGGGGGGTCGCGGGAACATATCAGCAGGGCAGAGCACGGCACAGCAGAGCAGGGCAGTTAGCCGGCGCCGCGGTTATTTTTCTTGCAACGCGGTCGCCGGCCGTTACTCTGATATATGGCGGTATATCTGGCGCAGGTTCCTCTCCATTGCAGAAATACGGCCACTAAATTCCGGCTTTTCCGCGGCGGCTCGCGCGATCGCATACAGTCAAATTTGACTGTCCGCCCACCAGTTTCCCGCCAGCTGCGGTATCCTCAGATCCTCACGGTCTTCTTCCTTCAACCAGCTACACACTCGTATACTGTGTCAATTTTCTCGTGACAAGTTTCCTACATTCCAGCTTGGGTTAATGCTGCCCTTTGGTGCTTTGGTATCCCTCTGTCAAGCTTCCCTAAATTGTTTACTTATTCTCTGTTCTACGCCAACGTTCAGGAGACGGATCGTCAGGTCTGTGTACGTCCACCTTTATACACATAACTGAGGAACCTCGACCGGCCAGTGTAGAATGTCGAAGCAAAACACCTTTCAGCCGCCTTAATCTACAATTATCTGTTTGAGCCATCAGTTTCGGCAATATTTTACGCCATCTTCAGAGCCCCTGACCGACATATCGGAAGATTCCCACCTCTGGTCCAGTCAAAATAGGGGCCAGCATTCAGTGAGTGCGATTGTAGATTTTTGACACAGCGATGATCGGAAGGATCGTCGTGTCAAAAATCTACAGGTACCTGTCATTGAATACTGGCCTCTAGTTTGACTGTTGACTGGACCGAAGGTGAGACTCCTTCTATACGTCGGACAGGGGACGTAGAGATGGCGTAATAATATCACCGAAATTAGTTGCTCAATAAAATAACAATTGGAAATTTATACGGCTCAAAGGTGTTTTGATTCAGCAGTCTGATCTTCAGGCCTTCATGCCACAGTTTTCGTGATTTTTTTCCATCTGTGGCGAATAGCCTAGTATCGTTTGACTAGATATGATTACTTGTATAGTAAGAGCTTCAGTGAGGACTGGAAAGCATATACAGGATGGAACCTCCTAACAGATTAAAACTATGCGTCGGACAGGAGCTGTAACCTCCTTCACGCTGTGACTAAGCCGCGTCTCCGCATTAGTGTTAGTCTGTGCATGGTAAGCACTTTTGTGAAGTCTAGAAGGTAGGAAATGAGGTACTGGCTGAAGTAAAGCTGTGAGGACGGATCATGAGTCGTGCTTGGGTAGCATAGTCGGTAGAGCGCATGCCCGCAAAGAGTGCAGCTTGTCTTACGTCTTTTGCTCGTGGTGATATTTTTCAAACTGTTACTGTACCAAACCATCGGTCATAGATGGCAACATACGTATTTATTTAGTTTGTTCGGGATTATACTCTGTTGCGTAGCGTTCTAAAGGAGGAAGCTTTTTCTCACTACCATTCTATCTCTACATTTACAATGGATTAAATAAATCGCCAAACTCACAGTTAAAACATATATTGTTTTTATAAATACATTATCGCTTTTACTATTACCCTTATCGGCATTACAGCCACTGTCTCTATTACGTTAAAGCACCCCGTCCTCAGGCCACAAGTGGCCCATTGGGACCATCTGACCGCCGTGTCATCCTCAGCTGAGGATGCGGATAGGAGGGGCGTGTGGTCAGCACACCGCTCTGCCGGTCGTTATGATGGTTTTCGTTGACCGGAGCCGCTACTATTCCGCCGAGTAGCTCCTCTGTTGGCATCACGAGGTTGAGTGCACCCCGAAAAATGGCAACAGTGCATGGCGGCCCGGACGGTTACCCATCCAAGCGCAGGCCACGCCCGACAGCGTTTAACTTCGGTGATCAGACGGAAACCTGTGTATCCACTGCGGCAAGGCCGTTGCCCTCTACTACGTTACCTTCATTATTATTATTGTTACAACTATTGCTATCACTGTTGCCGCGCTAACTTATCACTTCTGACTATTTAAAATAATTTTTACTCATGGATTGCTCACCTTGCTACTTGAAACACAAGCTTTTGTCAACGATAACAACTGCAGCTGTTGTTTCCTGTTTCACCAAATATCTTAACAGTCCCATAAATTTAATGCTATAGTAGTGAAAAAAATCGGCAGTGGTGGTTGTAGTCGAAAAGTGAGTATTGTGATGCACTCTCTAGCATACTGGCATTGCTGGCCGCTTATTTTACTTACTATTATTATTATTACTTCAAATGAGATGGACTCATATTACATACTTGGACACTGAAAAATTATGATTTCTCGCATTTTCCGATGGAAACCATTTTTAACGAAGGAAACATTTCCACGTAACGATAAAATATTTCCTTAGAACATCAAACGGGAAGCGAATTTTCGTCTTGGCCCCCGTTATTCACAGTGCCTACCGCAAGTGATGCTCAGGTAGAATTTCGTAAAAGTACACTAGGGTATATTTGTTGTTACCGAAAAACAATTTCGCGGGGGTCGCGACACTGAAATGTGAAATGAATTATAGTGCAATTTTTTAAGCATTTTCAATTTAGTAAACGTTTTGAGTATTCGCACTTTGCATGGGGCGTCGTCCTGAAATTTGACAGTGGTTCTACAGAGCATCTGCTCCCCATTTTCCAGCTGTGATGCCCACACTGCCGAGATATTTCACCTACACATATCAATTCTACATCCTAAAGAGGAGGAGGATGAACGCCGTGTCGAAACACTATAAATTTTAGCCGCGCAATCCACGACTGTGATGAATACGGCAATAACTACTGTTGTGGATACCTAATCAGCATCGAAAAAACAATTAGAATAGCGTCGCATAACATCCTTGTCATCAGTGGCTATCTCTGATCCTAAGCGTATGTCTAAAACCACAGCAACTTGGGAAAGCTGACTGTTCCTTATCGTGTACGATTTCATATTTCGTTTCGTTTATAGTTGCCAGAAGACCTTCCCACAGAGCACTGAGTGGTGTCGCGCCGCAGAGCCGCCCCCGCCACAGACGGCGCGCCACGACTGACCGCGGCGAGCAGTCGGCGCCGCGTGCCTCTTCCCCACGCCACGCCACGCCGGAGTGACAGTGACGGATCAAGTCCTGCAGCCCGGGGATCTGGCGCGGGCCCACGGCACCTAGGTCCGGCTGTGTACGTCCTCTACAGAGTAAACCCAGCCAGCCGGCAAAATTTCAGAGATTACGTGAGGGTTTTTTTCTGAATATTTCCTGTCAGGCACTCGAGATCTTCAAAAATGGTTCAAATGGCTCGGAGCACTATGGGACTTAACTTCTGAGGTCATAGTCCCCTAGAACTTAAACCTAACTAACGTAAGGACATCACACACACCCATGTCCGAGGCAGGATTCGAACCTGTGACGGTAACGGTCGCGCGGTTCCTGATTGTAGCGCCTAGAACCACTCGGCCACGCCCGGCCGGCTCGAGATCTTCGGTGGCTCATTGCAGGGTAACGTTATAATTATTTTCGGTTCCCTACCTCACTTAACTTTGATTCTACGAAAATAATCTAACAGCATTGAAAAATCTAGTAATGTAAAATCACTAAAACGTATAAATTACTTATATAGCACAGAACACCGTGAGGCAGATCCGAGACGGGGCTGCCACCGGTGCGCAGTCAACATATCGTCCTTCTGCCGCTCTTACAATGCGTTCAGTGCACGTATAGTATTTAATTTAAGCTTGAGGGCGAAGAATACATCGGAGTGATGCCTCCTGACATCGTGTCGGACCTCCTTTTGCCCAGCGAAGTGCAGCAACTCGACGTGACATGGACTCACCAAGTCGTTGGAATTCCCTTCCAGAAATATTGAGAAATGCTGCCTCTTTAGGCGTCTGTGATTGTAAAAGTGTTGCCGGTGTAAGATTTTGTGCACGAACTACCCTCTCGGTTATGTCCCATAAATCTTCGATGCGATTGATGTCGGGTGATCTGGGCAGCCAAATCATTCTCTCGAATTGTCCAGAATGTTCCACAAACCAATCGCGAACAATTGTGGTCCGGTGACATGAAGCACTGTCGTCATATAAAGTCCATCGTTGTTTGGTAATATTAAGTCAAAAAATGGCTCAAATGGTTCTAAGCACTATGGCACTTAACATCCTAGAACCGGCCGGCCAATATTAAGTCCATGAATTGGTGTAAATGATCTACAAGTAGCCAAACAGTGATTTCCAGTCAGGGATAGGTTCATTTCGACGAGAGGACCCAGTCCATTACATGTAAACATAACCTGTACCATTACGGAGCCACCACAGCTTGCACAGTCCCTTGTTGACAACTTCAGTCCACGGCTAAGTGGGGCCTGCGCCACACTCAAACCCTACCATCAGCTCTTACCAACTGAAATCGCGACTCAGCTAACGAGGTCAAGGTTTTTCAGACATCTGTGGTCCAACCGATATGGTTACGAGCCCAAGAGCGGCACAGCAGGCGATGTTGTGCTGATAGCAAACGCTCTCGCATCGGTCGTCTCCTGCCATATCGTAATAACGTCAAATTTCGCCACACTGTCCTAACAGCTACGTTCGTCGTACGCTCCACATTGATTTCTGTGGTTATTTCACGCACTGCTGCTTGTGTGTTAGCACTGATAACTCCGTGCATACGTCACTGCTGTCGATCGTTAAGTGAAGGCCGTCTGCCACCACCTTGTCCGTGGTGAGAGGTAGTGTCTGAAATTGGTATTCTCAGCAGTCTCTTGAGGCTGCGGACCTCGGAATATTGAATTTCCTAACGATTTTCAAAATGGAATGTCCAATGTGTCTAGCTCCAACTACCAATCTGCGTTCAAAGTCTGTTAATTCTGTGGCCATACTCACGTCGGGGAACTTTTCACGTGGATTACGTCAGATAAAAATGGGCAAGAAATCAGATCATATGTAGTTACTCTGCAATTATCCACTGGACACCACGAGTCCCAAACACCAAAATTCTCAGGAGGTGTGTCTGACACATGATACGAAATTTTATCAGCAGAACTGTATAACGACAGAGCCCTAATTATAGAACAGGCATCCAGTGTTCCATTGTTCAATACAGCATGGTACACAGACAGGCCATGAGTAGCCAAATAATGAGTATGTAAATTTTCTCTATACGAAAGTGTCAAAATTACAGATAAAAAAGTTCATATCATTTAATCCCACAACAGCACGCTTCCAGATGCCCAGATGTGCTAATCGAAGATTTTTAACGCGAAAATTCATCGACAATATTAACGTAGGAAACTGCTCTCAGCTGAGGATTATGTGAAGACATAACATGTCTGTATCATAAAGCAACATTTTTCGCCCGTCGCAGCTGAAATTTTTTACGTCAAGCGAGCAGTGTCAAAGTTGTATTCGCTTTTGGATCGGTGCCTAGAACTCGAAACTCTGGTTTCAGAAGACACGCGATGGCACTTAGAGATACCGGATGATGTTTTCTTAAAGAAGAGTTTCTTTGCTTAGAGTTCCTGGACATTTATGGTTTGCTTCTGTCTGTGTATTCCCCCCCCCCCCGGTACTTATTCAGCGCTACTGCCGTAAACCATCGTTATGGCTGTTTGTTGTCTCCGAGGTTTCTTCGCCCGATGCGTAAGGATGATTTTCGCTCGTGTGCGCCCGAAGCGTACTGCCCGGCCGCTACGACTAACTGCCGGTGCGAAGGAAGGGAGGACGATAATATAAGAAACGTAGGAAAAGAAAGTCAATATTTTCGTTGTCAGAGGCACCGTTTCACTGTTTTCACATCGGTGTCACGATGTTTTCCTTTCCTACAGAGCAGAAAATTTCACGAGCAAGCAGCTCCAATAGCTGAAAGAAAGTGGTCTATCTTTTGTATAAGGCGGTGGCACGTCCAAGTCGGGGCAAAATATTTCTTACTGTAAGCAATTGAGCTGAGCGTCGAGAAAGCTTCTCGGAACTGAAGATACACTGTCCAGTAACGTGGATATGTTTATATAGACGGTGTATATTACAGTAATGTCATTTGATGTAGAAGTGTTTTGTAACTAATAATAATTCAGCAAACACTAGCGAATTTAGGATACACCTGTTTGTAAGGTAGCTATCTGTACCTGTTGATAAGGCTGGTAAAGCAGCTGTTTGTTAAAATCTATGTGTGTAACTGTATTATTAGCTCACCACTGTCTACCACACGTTGAAAGTATTCCGTATGTTTCCCCTTTTTTTCCCAGACAGGGGATAAATTGCTCCTCAAATGTCTGCGCCCGCAGCTTGATCTCTCCAAACTCATCCTTTTGGGGCCGTAGATGAAAGCTGATTTCGAAGCAGTAAAGCAGTTGATTCTTGATCTTCTGGCATACCATTAATGTTGAGATCTTTGTTTCTTGTCTCATTCCCACGCACCCCATGTAATAAGGACATTGAGTCTAAAGACATCGATTTCATAATGGCTTAAAATAAATTCAAGACAATCTTAAATTTTAATCCATTCTGTCTCCTTTTTCACAGTATCTTCGTAGTATTGTAGCGCATGGAAAGACATTTTGGCAAATGGTAAATACTCTCGTCTGTATATTCCTTATCCCATGTGAGCATAGGTGTAGTGAATTTCTCAAGCTGTTGTTTTTCCTACGTCGTTGCGCGCCTTACCACTTCATTTGAGTGTACAAAAGGGTTTGACAGAAGTATCTGGCCCCAAAGGCATTTTTCTAATGTCTTAAAACAACGGGGGCTCTTATGGTCCCAGGTTTCCTCTCATCGATTAGATGTTTGCTGGCATCATCCTTCCAGAGAGATTAAAAGTGCGGTACGCTTTTCGCGGACTGAGTTACAGTGTGTTGGAGGTGAAAGACAGAGATCTGGATTATAAGTTCATAAGAAGTACACTGTTCTGAAATAATATTTTCCTCCGCAGATTAGTAGTTAATGTACTAAAACTTCCTGATAGACTAGCAAGCTTCCCAGAGCCGCAACAACGCTGTTACCAAATGTACGACTGACGGTCCAAAGGCATTTTTAAACTGACAGCGAGTTTCATATGTGGCACTGAGAACGATTTCCACGATTACAACCAGTCGAGATAATTGTAAAACAACAGAAGTTAATGAAAATTAAATCAAAGGTTTTTCCCTATACACGTATCTGGAAGGATGTCAGCATGTAATCGTGTGTTCGGTATCAATCTATAGTGACTGCTTTGTCAAACGCTTTTCAGAAATCTGAACATATGAAATTTTCCTTTGTTCATACATCTGCCACTTGCAAACTTTTAAGCATGACGCTTAAATGAGGAAAACAGGACGCATTTAAGGCTCTTTCTTAATTAATGGTACGTACCAAATAACCATTTTAGCTCATTGCGGTAATCCGTAGGAACATCACTCGAACAACACACCATTCTCTCTCTCTCTCTCTCTCTCTCTCTCTCTCGCGCACACACACACACACACACACACACACACACACACACACACACACACACACACACACAGAGGTACGCGCTCACACGCAAACGAACCTTCTGACGTTTACTTTCCGTACTGCTGTTGGTACTCTTACGAACGACTCAATAAACTGTCATTGTTACTAGTGGTTTACTTTCAATTTTCGGTGCATAAATAGACCTGTTAGCATATGTTTGTTTGCGCTCTTGCTGCAGAAACCGATTGTGTAATGCCGTTTACACCACCCTGTGTGCCAGAGAGAGTAAATTGACGTGTAACTAGAGACAACAGAGGCGCGCTCTCGCGCCATGCCGTTTCTGACCTATTTGTCTACTGCGCACTTTAACGTGAACGTCGTGCTTCATAGCATGTTTGGTGGTTTGATTACCCACACTCAAAAAATCCAGTTTCTCTTATTTTCCGCTCCGCTTTGTACCGCCATCGGTCCTATTATCAACTGACATGTTTCGGCATTCAGATGATTCAGAACAAACAGTCAAACTCACCAGTGTAATCTGCGCATGTGACTGGTCCTCTTAAAATCTAAGCGCAATTCTGCTGCGTTTTTGGTCAGAATTGTATTCGTCGCTACCTGACTGCTTTGATTAGGCCGAGTCGTCGTGTCACTAGACGGAGAAACTGTGATGTGGTAAACACGTCGGCAACAGGACGCCAAGAATGTAATTTGCGATCAGATAGACCGTTCTTCGTGTGCTGCTGCTCCTGTAACACAAAATGAAGTCGCCTCTGTAGGCGAGGTCGCTGACGCGCGCTTGTGCAGTGGCGCTCGAGCCGGACGTAAGCCGGTTCGAATTCTGCTGATGGAAAAAAAAATTTCCCGTCTATATTTGTCCATTAAGGGGGAAAAGAGATGATGACGTGAAGTTCCTGATCACCAGGATTTGCGCAAATGTCCTGGATCAATTTCCAAACCTCTCCGCAGTGTCTCATGAAGCGAGCATGTGACACTTAACTATGGTTTGTACCTCGGATGGGGATGTTAAGCTGTGCGGGCCTCTTCAGTGTTGTTCGTGAGCACGCGAACAACGAAGCGCAACGACGTAGGAAAAACAACAGCATGAGAAAAATGTGTGTTTGTGTGAGCAGCAGGCTGTGCGCCGGCACCGGCTTTCATCATCTGCCTTCTCTCATAATTATCATGCAAGACAAACATAACACTACACAATACTCTCATCCATTACACTCACCTACACCCGATTAATACACACACGAGAGACCTCTCATATATCCGCAAAAAAGAGGCTCAAGTGCACTCCTTGTGAGCAGAGATAGCATCTGCGTACTCGATATCTGCGTTTGGTCGTTTTCCGACAGAGGGCTGGACCAACCGTGAGATATCACGACCAACATCGCCAAACGACATTTACATTTTAACGCTAAAAGTAGTGGCATATTTTCGTCTGTAAATACGTACGGAACTCCCTTCGAACTTGAGTTCATGATGGAGCCGCTTTATGTTTGGTATCAAGCGTCCTCACAACAGCATCCGTACCTGAGTTACTCCTGACGCAGCGGATTTACTTGAAGCTTGAAGCTTGAGTGGTTGGTTTACAAATGAAACAAATTTAGTACTGAGAGCGTTTAATCGATATTATAACACTAAATGAACGCCTTGTAACGTGTACTCTTGCATAGCGGTACTACAGAAACGGTCATATCTTGTGAGGAGAGACAGAATCTGCATACTCGATATCTGCGTTTGGTCGATTTCCGATCTCTGGCAAAAATGTTACACGCTGGCGTGATCGTTTTTGGTCTTTCGGGCCCACACTATTCCTTTTACATAAAGGGTGATCAAAAAGTTTCAGTTCGAAGGCAGTACATTCCAGAAACTGTATGCCAATCAGGCAAACTCGCCGTAGGCGTTGCGGTAGTCATCCTACCGTCGCACGAGTTTGAAGACACACGTTTGGTAAAACACTGTGTCCAGCTAAGTGAAGAAATCCGTAACTGTCTGCTGCACATACTCGTCCGACAAGAATCGTCGACCCTGTGAGGCCCTCATTGAAGTGACGGAAGGCTCACAATCGCATGGGGAGAGATCAGGAGTATAGATCAGTTGCTCTAGTGTCTCCCGCTTGAGTTGACTTGACTTCTGCGAATTCTGCGTTATTATGAAGCAGCAACTCCTCTTGTCGCAATTTCACCGGACGTTTCGTCTCGATTGCCAACCATAATTTATCCAGCATTGCATAGTACCGTTCCCCAGTGATGGAGACACCAGGTTCCTTGAAATTAATAAGCCAATGGGCTCCGGTAATCAAAGAACAGAGTGAGCATCGCGACCTGCAAGAAACTTGGCGCACCATTCCACAGCGGTGCTTTTCGACAGATACACTTTCTTCATTCTCAAATGGATGTCTGCCGGTGTTTGGCCTTCGGCAGCCAAGAAAAAAAATAACAGCACTTTGTTTCTGTTTGGGCGCATTTCGTAACAACGTCGTCATAGTTCACGGTTTCGCATTTACAGCGCACGCGTCGGAAAGACGCGAATGCCACACCAATCTCTTTTCAGCATGTCGCTGCTTCTATACCTGCATCGGAGCCGCACTACGCTGCATATACGGTGCAGCAACGCCCTCAAACGGAAACTTTGGATCGCCGCTCATATAATTCTTCTGGAATACACGTTTTTACAAGGAAAATTGTGTACAAAGTGAACGAAATATCAAATGTATGGTTCATATAGACCTTTAAAAAGTAGGACTGTCAGCAACAGTACGCTTTATTTGCACATACATTGTTGTTCTAGTAGTGGTGGTGGTAGTAGTAGCAGTAGTAGTAGTAGTAGCAGTAGCAGTAGCTTTATTCATCCGTAGATGTCTTTTTACAAGGATATAGAACATTTCAAATTTTTTACAAGTGTAGATCAATTTAAAATTAGCTAATTCGCGTACACATATACTTACAGAATTCTAGTTAGAGACCATCATTTGATTTACTCCTGGTGTACAATACTTTTTCTACACATAATTTATTACAATATGTAATGCTAGACTGTTCACTCATATCTCACTACCAGTCACTGCATATACTATTCACACATTGTTTCATAACACTTCACTCACTACACACACACACACACACACACACACACACACACACACACACACACACACACACACACTGGTGATCTCTGTGTCATTTCTGTACCGCAGCTTCCCATTTGCTATCCTGAAAAACAGTGTCAGCATCCCTCTAAAATGAGTGAGATGTTGAACTCAGAAAGAGGAAGAGGTGTTAGTATTGTGCTGTGCATCGCTTGGGGGTAAGTTTTTCTAGAAAAGGAAAAAAAAGAAGGAAAAACATAAAGTGAAGGTGTTATGTGGAATGTTGGATGATTTATAATCGTTATTATTATATATTTCTATAACTTTTTTAACCAGACCCCTACTCAGTTTTGTCTAAGTAATCCTTCAATGTGTAAAATGTATTGCATAACAGGTACTTTTTAGTGGCCTTTTTAAATAAGTGTATTTTTGCAATTTCTTCAATCTCTTTTGGTAGTTTATTGTACAGTTTTATACCTTGGTAGAAAACGCTGTTTTGAGTTTTATGTTTATTTTTTCTTGGGAAATGTAAGTTCAGTCTAGCTCTTGTGCCATGGTTATGGACAGAGCTGTTTATCCAGTAATTACCAGTGTTATTATTGATGTGTACAACTGATTGGTAAATGTATCCACACGATTCGCACGGATCCCAGAGTTTTGAACAGATCTTTACAATGAGCTCGACTACTATTTTTGGTTATTATTCTTATGGCTCTACAAAAAAGAATGCCATAGCTAAGAATTGAGTGTACGTATGAATATATGTAACTAAAAGACACTGCACGTTACACACTGGTGATAAGCTTCGAAGGGCATAACATAATGATGACAATCTGTTTGCAAGTACATTTGTGTGTTCATACCACTTCAACTGGGAATCAATATTCAATCCTAGACATTTAGCGTTTGTTACACAGGCTATAGAGCTACATTTACATTTAATGCAATATTGTCATAATCCCTCTTCAAACTGAAATTCGTGGCATTAGTTTTCTTTATGTTCAATGTCACTTTATTACTTACTGACCAATCGTTAACTCCCTTGAGAGTTTCATTTGCTTCCTCTGCAAGGAGTTTTCTTATTTTCTCAATGACTATAATATGGCTGTTACCGGCGAAGAGAATTTTTTCACCATGAGTAACACTACTGGGAAAGCCATTAATGAATATCAGAAATAGTATTGGTCCTAATATGCTACCTTGTGGAACCCGTATATTACGGTATTTTGGTTCTAATAAGAGTTTTACTAAATGTTTAGATCTATTTGAAGTATGTTTTATCTGTATTCTTTGTTCCCTATCTGCTACGTATGATCGAAATCAGTCGTTAGCCACCCCTCTTATTCCTAATGCTTCTAATTTATTTAATAGAATCTTGTGGTCGACTGTGTCAAAGGCCTTAGAAAGATCCAAAAATATGCCCGTGATACACTTATCTTTGCCAAGAGCATCGAGTACAACTTTTGTATATTCTACTATGACTGATTCTGTATTTTTGCCACTTCGGAAACCAACTGTGATACGTAATTCAATTATCTGTCTTTCATTATTGCTTCTATTATTTTTGAGAATGGTGACAGCAGGGAAATGTGCTAGTAATTTTCTATGTCTTCTGCATTACCTTTCTTAAGCAAAGGTAGAACTCTTGCCTGTTTTACCTGCTCTGGAAAAGTCCCTGATTTGAAGGATTCATTTATTATATTTGTTAAGGTGCCTTGCATAATCTCAATGCATTGTTTCAGTACACACTTTGGTGTTTTATATAAGCCTACTGACTTTTCATTGTTAAGTTTTTGAACAGTTTTATTGACTTCATTCTCTGTGGTTGAATGTGACATCATTGTATTTAATGCAATATTATTTAAAGGTGTTATATTTTTTGGGGGGAATATTTGCTGTAACTTCTCTGCAATACTTGAAAGTGCTCGTTTACATAGTTTGCTAAGTGTTGTGGATCATTCATTACTTTATCCCCTTCACTTGAAGTATGTCATTCTGTGATTGTTTGCCTCTCTACGTTTCCTTTCTTATAACATCCCAGACTGCTTTGCTTTTCTTCTCTGCATTGTATATTATTTTGTCATTAAATGACTTTTTTGCAACAATCAGCGCCTTCCTATAGATCTTTTTGTATCTATGAAGTATTCTGGATAATTGAGACTCTTTTTCATGGAACTGAGGTGTTTAAGTATTTGGGAGGACAAGTGTTTGGGAGGACTTCTTGATAACTGCTGTTATCCATCTTTTTTGTGAGATGTTGATACAGAAATACATACTTTTGGGAATGCCTTTTCAAAGTTCAGTTGAATTAATGTGGAGAATTTAGAGAATATCATATTCACATTGGTTTCCTTATACACTGCATCCCAGAACTGTTTTGATAGTTCTTTTGAAAAATCTTTTATTTTGATTTCTGATAGATGTCGTTTGTAGGCTTGTAGGACTGAATAGGGAATCAGAGGGATCACATTCGAGAGAGCCTACCATTGCTTGCGTGACACAATAGAATCACGTGCAGTGAAAAAACACACGGGCAGTTTATTCGTTGCACATTTTGAGTTGCTGCCTTGAAGGCACCTAGTGGGAGCATTTTGTTAGCGGAAACCGCAGTTCATTACGCGTCTCGTTTGTCGAGCGAGCTTAATTAAACGGCGCGTTGAAAAACGGCTGCATGCTGCAGCTAACAGCGACTGTTGTTTCTGGCGACACACGACGCTAATCAGTAAAACTCTTCGTTAAAACGAAATGCACTGTATTGTAAACATTGTGACAGAGAGCGCCGTTTCTAACTCCCTCTTCAAAGCGAGCTGTGCTGTTGGCCGCCATGTCTCTCAGCACTCTGAGGGCGGCCATCTGGCTGCCATGCAACCCAACATCTCCTCTCGATCGTGGTCCGCCTCGGTATGGCTTCGTTAGACGTCATGCGACTTCATCATTCTCATGAGGCTATTAATACCGTATAACAATGTGCAGCAAACACGTTTCTCTTGAAACATGCTGTGAGTGACGGAAAAGAAAGTTGTGGCTGTACGAGACTGCCGCTTGTCAATGTTTATTTTACTCGCTTGCTTCCCTAACTCCAGATAAAGCAAACCCACGAATAACTAATAGTCTGTTAACTCTGTTCTCCCAAAAATTCCGGTATCCTCTTTCGGTATGTGCGTGGCTTGTGAAACATGGATTCCTCTTTATTGTTTTCTTGCCAACAATGTCGTTTTCACCGCTATCCTGCTATAAACTATTTGTGTCTATATTGTCTTGTTCTTCTTTCTGATGCTTTACCTTTTGTCACTGCCTATTAAATCCTCTTTCTCATGTTGGTCGATGCCTTGCCAACCGTAGCCGTAACGGGCTACACGGCAAGTTTTTTCTCATAGCCATTCCGCATGGAATTGAGTACACTGATTGTACATCAAAGGCACAGTTTTTCGAGTTCCTTCGTCTTCGTTAGTTTTTCCTGTAAAATGTGCACACTAATGAAAATGTGAGAAAAAATTTTTCGGAGCAATGCGTTTCCTTCCACATACTGGTCCATTTTAGTGACAGAACCAAGTCTCTCAGCGGTAGGATGACGGCCAACTATAGGACGTCTTTCCGTTTGCAGAGACAAAAAAATTAGTCTTTCAGATATTCATTGCAACATGACGAGAGAGAGAATGTTCCTATTCACCCGCAGTGCTATTAAACGTTTAGGAGTGCGGTGAACAAAAGTTTATTACGCTTAAAGATCTCAGCTATTCCGTCGGCATATGCTTTGATTTTTGAATTAACGCAAACACTATTGTCTTCGTGTTATTGAAATGTAAATTGTGAATGACCTGGGATTCTTCAGTGACAACGAACGATGTGCAACGCTAATATTCGTAAAATGTTTCCCAACGGTGGTTTAGAAAGTTGACATCATTGATACAAATTCAGATTACACCTGAATCTTGCAAAACTTCATCTTTGTGCCATATTAACATATTTTGTCAAAGTCAGTACAGTTGTGTGGGTGTCCAAAACAAAGCAGAACTGATGCAAACAAATTCCGTGAAGGAAACAGCGTACCGGCGTTATAAATGACGTCCGGTGATAACTATAGAACACCTGTAGGACAGATGTTGGCGATATTTAGAGTGTACTCGATCGACGTACGTATTAGGAGGAGGACTGGGAAGTATAGGCTCACAAAAGGTACACTCTAAAAAGTTAGACTAAAATCTGACCAATCTATCACTAAGAAGGCAGCACAAAGATATCTTGACTGGCGAGTTCGCTGGGATACCATCGAGCGTACAGTATTCTACCAGACGTACGGGAACAGATGGCTCTGAGTACTATGGGACTTAACATCTATGGTCATCAGTCCCCTAGAACTTAGAACTACTTAAACCTAAGTAACCTAAGGACAGCACACAACACCCAGCCATCACGAGGCAGAGAAAATCCCTGACCCCGCCGGGAATCGAACGCGGGAACCCGGGCGTGGGAAGCGAGAACGCTACCGCACGACCACGAGATGTGGGCGTACGGGAACCTGCGAAAATAAATTATCCAGTTTCTTCGAAGGAGATGACTTACTTTAATGTATACAGGAATGCAATCCTGACAGCCCTTACAGATGCAGTAAAAGAAGCAACGACGGGTGCCGTTGTGCAGTAATTGTAATATCTAAACATCTAATGGCACTTTTCATCTTTGGGGATTACACACGATGAAGAGAAGGCGTGTAGTGTGTACGGGATATCCATTCCAGAAAAGAGCTGGAAAAGTATACTAGTATTAAAGTTTGAAAGGAATCTGAAGATCAGTAATGACTAAAAGCACTGTAACAAATAAAATCCAATGAATTCTACTGTAATTAAATTTTTCGTAGTTGATAATTAAATTTCCAATTTAAAAAAAAAAATCTTTCCAGATTACGCTTACTTCCAATATGCCGGGTGCTGTGTTAAGGCACTACTTGTAAAGATCTCTATGCTCGACAAATGCCTCAGTACTCAGAGTGACTTAATAGAGAATTAGGTATCGGAAACAGTGTTTGTTCGGCTTCTACAACATTGTTAATAATCATCTCTGTATAGAGAAACGTTGCCTACTCTGCGAGTGAGTGCCGTACTACGTGCCACTGTCTCACTTTACACTGGCCTCGGCATTAAACGCCGACGACACGGCCGCAGCAGGAAATTAAACGAGGCAAGCGCGGGAATTCTCCCTATTTACAGGTGAAATATTCAGCAACAGTAATTTAAAGTGCTTGCCGGCGACGGCAGGAAAGCAGGTCACGAGGCCCCGCAAACATGAAGATGGGTGATAAAGAGGTGTGTGTGTGTGTGTGTGTGTGTGTGTGTGTGTGTGTGTGTGTGTGTGCGTGCCTGCCTGCGTGCACTGGAAGCCTCGGCAGGCAGTGCACTACTGGTATGCGCAGGCCAGGTGGCAACAAAAGATGCGGCGCAGTGCGGGGGGGTGGAGTATCGGCGCGGCGTGGGGGCGGCGGCGCACAATAGAGGCTCTGCGCCCACGCAGTACCGCCGCCAGCGGCGCCCAACAGCCCCCAGCGCAAACGCTGTTCTCGAATACTGCAGAAATTTTATGAGGCCCACGCCCAGTTGTTTTAAGTGTGTCACTTTCAGATACTTTGTTCAACGCCTAGAGGCTGCTACTTTCCCTCTGTTGCCGGCCGCGGTAGCCAAGCGGTTCTAGGCACATCAGTCCGGAACCGCGCGACTGCTACGGCCGCAGATTCGAATCCTGTCTCGGCCATGGATGTGTGTGATGTCGTTGGGTTTAAGTAGTTCTAAGTTCTAGGGGACCGATGACCTCAGATGTAAAGTCCCATAGTGCTCAGAGCCATTACCCTCTGTTGTTGTTGTTGTCGTCTTCAGTCCGAATCCGAGTTTGATGTAACTCTCTACTCAAAAATGTTCAAATGTGTGTGAAATCTTATGGGACTTAACTGCTAAGGTCATCAGTCCCTAAGCTTACCAGCCGCACAGTCCGTGACTACAGAGCCCTAGACCGCTCGGCTAATCCCGCGCGGCAAACTCTCTACTCCGTCCTGGGCAAGCCTCTTCATCTCCCAATAATCGCTGCAACCTACATCCTTCTGAATTTGCTTACTGTATTTGTCTCCCTCTAAGTTTTCTCTCCCCCCCCCCCCCCCCCCCCCCGCGCTCTTGCCTCCAGTACTAAATTGGCGATCCATTGATGTCTCACAAGGTGTCCTGTCAACGGATCTCTTCTTCTAGTCAAGCCACAAATATCTTGTCTCCCCAATTCTCTTCAGCACCTCATCATTAGTTACTTGATCTACTAATCTAATCGTAGCTCCACATTTCTAAAGCTTCTATTCTCGTTTTGTGTACACTCTTTATCGTCCGTGTTTCACTTCAATACATGGCTACATTCCAGACAAATAGCTTCAGGAAAGACTTCCTAACACTTAAATCTGTATCGATATTAATAGATTTTTCTTCGGCGAAAACATTTTTCTTGCCGTTGCCAGTCTGCGTTTCATATCCTCTCTACTTAGCTAAACATCAGTTATTTCGCTGCCCAAATAGCAAAATTCATCTACTTTAAGTTTCTTTTCCTAATTTAATGCCCTCAGTATCACCAGATTTCAGTTCGACTTGCTTTGCTTTTGTTGATCTTCATATTCTTTCAAGATAGTCTTCATTCCGTTCAACTGTTCTTCCAAGCCCTTTGGTGTCTGCGACAGAATTACAACGTCATCGGTCAGCGTCGTTTTTTTTTTGTTCTTTTTTTTTGTGGACTTTTATTCGCACTCCAAATATTTCTTTGCTTTCCTTTTCTGGTTGCTCAATTTACAGATTGAATAACATCGCGGATAGGCTACAACGTATCTCACTTCCTTCTCAACCACTGCTTGCCTTCCGTGCACCTCAACTCTTATAATTGACTTCTGGTTTCTGTACACGTTGAAAACAGCCTTTTGCTCCCAGTAATTGACACCTGCCCAATTTCAAAGAGAATATTCTCGTCAATATTGTCAAAAGCTTTCTCTAAGTCTAAAAATGCTATAATCGTAGGTTTGAATTTTGACACTGGTCGGGAGAGCGGTGTGGTAACCACAAGCCCCTCCGTATCCGCAACCGGTGACGCCTAAGGGCTGAGGACGACACGGCGGCCAGTGGGTACTGTTGGGCCTTCAAGGCCTGTTCGGGCGGTGGTTTTTTTTTTTTTTTTTTTTTTTTTTACCTGTCTTGTAAGAGAAGTCTTATGGTTAGCATTGCCTCGCGTGTTCCTACACATCTCCGGAATTCAAACTGATCTTCTCTGAGATCGGCCTCTGTTTTGCAACCCTGACTTATTGAACTGATAGTTCGATAATATTGATACCTGTCAACACCTGCTTCCGTTGGAACCAAAATTATATCTGTTATTGGTCAAAATACTCTTCATTAACACTTATATACGTTCTCATTCTCTGAAAAGACGTGCCTAAATTGATACTTCACATTTCTTGAGCACATTCTTTCAATGTACCGATGCAACCAGTGGAGCCTCCCGATACAAAACGAACAAGGAGAATTACCATGTTCTCGAATCCTTACGCTGTATTTAAGTTTTGTAGGACTTCGCCGTGTAAATAGGCTTCTCGGTGAGTTGAATAACATCGTAAGGAGTAGAGAGCAGGGAGCTGGCCACTTTAGAGCCTCCCCCCCCCCCCCTCAGGAGTTGATGTGGGCGTTAGACCATCCGTCGCGAGATGTTCCATTCTCAGCATAACTCCTACTGCAGGAGACTGGAGTTACAGTGGAGACCCCAATCGTGACTCCATAGCTGCAAGTAGGGAACGCTGCTTCTGATAGCCTCATGGTCTTGTATCGTTGGCAGAAATTTATCGTGCCTCCACACTAAGGTACATTGGGATGTATGGGAACTGAGGACAGCAGTAGAGGTTCGAGGATATCTTGTTGGATCCTACGGATATTCCAGGTTGGGACTGAAGTACTACTCTGAGTAGGCCTATAAGTAAGTCTCCAAACAACATTGTCTGAAGGAAAAATCCTTGTAGAGCGCAAGGGTGTCATCTTACAGTTAAAGAACTATATCTGCTTTTTTCTTTATTTCTTCCGACACTTTAGCGACCCGGAGGTAATGTCACGAGACACTTCCCTCGAACATCTTTTACCAGACACAGTGCGTTGCATTGGATACTAGAGTAGTGTACGAAGGACGTACTCCTAGTTTAACTTTTTCGTCTATTTGAACAATGTAAGAGACGGGCACAGGCGTTCCCTCTTTCACTTCAATTTACTGAGAGTAGCATGTCGACAGTGGTCATTTGGTGATGGAGAATGAGGTGACATTTTCTGCCCACATCTGCGAAGTCATTTCTTCTAGATGGATAGACCTTCATTGGAGAGGTTCCATGTAACAGACTTGCACCTGACTCCTGTTTAAAAGTGTGAATAGGTGTCCCCCTCACCAGTCACTATGGTTTTTCGCGTATCCTTTGTCGAACGTTTGGAGTATGAATCGAAACCAGCCCACCCGTCTGTTATGTCACTGGAAACATTACCCATCGAACTCATTGCTCACTGAAATCTAAATGATCATGCTTAAATGTTTGTGATACAATCGATAGGATGTTTAGTATCATTTTCACCCCCTCTGGTTCAAAAACTTTTCTTGCGGTACCAGAATCCCTTGCGTCCATACCGTTGCATAGCGCCCAGTCTCCAGCACACAGGCCGTCTTCGAGAGAGTCCCATGTATCCGAACTCGTGCAAACAACTTTACAAGAGCCGCCCACCCTGCAGCCAGCACACACTTCCTAAAAACATATGTTAGGTAATATTGGCGCTTTTCTACAATCAAGCCTTTATTCATATAATTGTAAAAAGAGGGCGGTGGTAGAAATCTAGTCCTGAAAATAACTGAAATCGTAGTGGTAAGCTGAATGTAGCAAATATTTAAGTAACGTGAGAGGTGTTGAGTTATTGGAACCGGCATAAAAGTTTGCATTATGAAGTGTAATATCATTCGCATTTACATAGATGTAATTTATGATACTCCAGTTTCTGCCTACATTAAACTTGTCGTCCGCATTACTTTTTACATAGTAACGTTTGTGCTGTTTACAAAAATTACGCCGGCCGCGGTGGTCTAGCGGTTCAGGAGCTCAGTCCAGAACCGCGGGACTGCTACGGTCGCAGGTTCTAATCCTGCCTCGGGCATGGATGTGTGTGATGTCCTTAGGTTAGTTAGGTTTAAGTAGTTCTAAGTTCTAGGGGACTGATGACCACAGATGTTAAGTCCCATAGTGCTCAAAGCCATTTGAACCATTTGAACAAAAATTACGAATAATTTGATGTACGCCGACCGAATGCAGTCACTAAAGTAATGGACTAGTATTCGTTTTGGCATGCCCATCCGGCTGTCGTTAGTTAAGCTTACCATGGTCACTTAATATCACTTCAATGTGGGACGGTTTCTCAGCATTTCTACAGAGGAAAGCATTGTTTACGGCAATGCAATAAAATCAATCTTGATAAAACTCGATTATTGGGTTATTCGTCTTGTTCTTGGAGCCATGAAATAAACGCCTGCCAACGCAATGCGTGTGTTAGCGTCAGCAATGCAGCTAACCATACGACGACAGATGTTGTCCAGTACTTCTCTCTTCTGTAGGTCTTAGATATCTGACTGTCTCCCCCTGAAGGCAGTTTAATTGTGGGGACTCACACAGGCATCTCGCAGAAGAAGAACAAATCGAGCTGCAATGCTGGTCCGCAGCTATGAGAAACGGCGACATGTATCACTACTAGGTCTACAAGACACGAAACTCGCTTACTTTCGCTCTTCGTTTGGCATTTTCTCCAGTCCAGCCCGGTGTCGTACTTGCCGTCCGATCTGAAAAAGGAGGCGAACATCAGTCTCTGCCTAGAGCATTTCCTTTTCCGACATTGGCCACAGTACGCTTGCATCTACACGGATGGCTCTAAAACTGAGGCGGGTGGGGGATACGCCCTGTTCAGCCTCACTAACGGCACCCACCAAATGTCTGTACTTCCGCCAGAATCGTCTGTCTACACGGCGGAGCTATTGGCCGCCAGTGAGACCATTTGTTATGGTACACAGACGTTAAATCCAGTACTGACCCTCATCGATTCCCAGAGCGTTCTGCGGATTCTACAGCATCTGGCATTTGATAAACAGTCTAACAGATATGTGTTGGATCTCGTAACAGACGCGCGTACGTACGGAGCACAAATCGACAATTAAGAGAGCTGTTTATCACGACTGGAACTTTGAATGTCACATATCCCCGCACTGGCGGCTATACAAGCTAACGTCTCTTCTCGTCTGTTGTTCGCTTTTTAGACGTCGCATGACTTCTATGATTCGCACGAGGCTAGGACACGGGTGTTACCCCGCCGACCTGCACCGGTTAAAAATTATCTCTTCTGGAAAATGCGATAAGGACTTAACGACAGTCACGGATCTGAAGCACGTCATATTGGCGCGTACCAAGTATTCGGCCGCTGAAGCGGTCCTATGCAGGAAACTGGTTGCGAGGGGTTATGCTCTCTCCACAGTTATAGCTGCTTTAGCTTTCCGGTGTGATATATGTAAGTAAAATTTCCTCGCGGACTATTTAAAAGACGCCAGTATCTAGCTTTAAACTGTATCTTGCTATGGGTCTCGTCCTCAAATGGAATCAGCCTGGCTCGAAACTGAGGCGTGATTTTGTTTTTATTTTGCTTGAAGTACTTATGTTTGTAGGTCATACTGTCTTTATTGTTCTATGTTAAATTTGCAGTTATGTTAATATGGCACTGATGTAACTACTGTTGACTGTGTGGTCATTGTTGCCCAAAGCCAAAATAAATAAATAAAAATTTTAAAAACTTTCCATCCCTTCTTGTCTTCTGGAGGTACAGCTCCATCTCTAGTGCCGTCGCTGTTTAATTCAAGTCATACTTTTTTGTGTAGTCCAGTACATTAATGGTGTACTTGTAATGCTGTATTGCACTTTACTCGACCACTCAAATTCCGAGTTACGTGTGAGAATGGGAACATTTGAAGATTTTTATGATGTACTCGATATTGACTGCCGCATTTCTCATTCTTATTAGGTGTTGGCCGTAGACCCTTCTCCTCTGTTTACCTTCGCGGCTATTTCCCCTACTGAGTCAACAGAATCTGTGTTTTTACGCTTCTGTGCCTGATGCAGCTGTTCTTGGTACGGAGGGATCGTAAAAAGAAAGAGAGAGAAGTAATGAAATGGGATTCGAGGGTCGCGCAACAAAATTTGCCGTCACTTTTAGAGCAGGAGAATGCCTGATCAAAGAAAGGAGGCAGTCGCGCAATGAAGAATTCTCAGAGCGCGGAATTCTCTGCGGGTCCGTTACGGTGTTGATTGCATTCCGCGCAGCACCCTGTTAGCGGTCCCTGCCCTCTCAGAGAGGGTGATGCGAATCCCAGGTACACTGTACAGCGCACCGCTCGTTTTTCGGCGGCCTGTCAGCTGTGGAGTGCTTCGCACCCAAGGCTCTCCGCCTGCCTCGTCAAAATGAAGTTTCTCTCCACGTCAGAGACTTTCGTCCCTGCTATCAATTCTGGACTACGGATCGTTTGAGATAGGCGAAATAACAAGAACATAGACGGTTACAGTCGAGTAGGGATTATTTCAAGCAGTTTTCCTTAAAGTACAGAATCGAATTAGGCATGTGTCTCGCTCATGGTATGTCCGCACGCTCGTTCAAATGTACTATGGACGAAACTGATATCATTGGTGAATTATTGTGAATTTCACTAAGCTCAGTATTTTTCCGATGTATTATGCGACGTACATATGGTTCAAAATGGCTCTAAGCACTATGGGACTTAACATCTGAGGTCATCAGTCCCCTAGAAATAAGAACTACTTAAACCTAACTAACCTACTGACATCACACCCGTTGTATGACAGCTCACATTGGATATCTGTGAGTAGCTGCACTTTAATTACAGCATCATGTCTCAGAACCTCAAAACACAGGCGAGATGTATGTCTCGCACAGGAAAACTGTGGCGATATAAAAAATGTTGTGGGCGCTGGGAGCCGAGCTATTCTGTAAGTAAGGGCATGACACAAGAATATGAAACCCCTTATTTTGGCGTGAGCGCCTTAGTGCAGAGCAGGTCGCTTAGCGTTGCTGGGCCCTACATCCACGTTACCAGAACACCACACCGCCATGTACAAGTCGCTGCTCCGACCAGTACGCCGCTGTCGTGTGGAGCAACACATCGAACTTCACAAACAGGTAACAGAGCTTTCTGAAAATCGCGCATCGCGGCTGCCACTCCACCTGTCAAAGGTATTTCTCTTCCTCCCCCTCCCCCGCCCCCCCCCCCCCCCCCCCCCCAATCTCCTTCCCGCTTTCTATGCTGCCTCTATCGAGAACTTGTAAAAGGTTTATGGCTTGTAATCGTCCTAGAACTGGCATCGACTGGTGTAACAGAATGTCAAAACGCAGGTTCCAGCAAGATTACACGAAGTACGCGCGTTTATGAGATCAGTGGGAACAATTATCCTACACTACGTGTTCCACACCAAGTATGTTCTCACGGTATTGTTATTTCCTCTTTTTGGGATTAATCTCGGCCATTTTTGAAGAGTAAATACGTGCTGGCTGTCGAAGTTGTGTAGTCATTCACACGTAGCAGCTGTAAGAACTTGCAGCCCGATAGCGCTGTCCAGAAGCTGAAGCCGGTACTGCAAGCCAGACATGACCAGTGTCGGCGGGCGTGCCCCGCGCTGTCGTCTGCCGCAGAGTCGGCAGCGCGCCCACTGCATCTGCGGTTTGCCCGCGCGCTGCGGCAACCCGTGCAGTCCGACCCAGCCTGCACGACGGGATCAACTTACAGCTGCCCTCCAAGCTTCTCCGATGCACATCCTTGGACGCCTGCCAGCCGTTACGACATGGGAAACAAGATCCTTTGGTTTCCGTCCGTATAAGAGCTTCCAAACTAAAAATCCATCTAACAGATAAATATTCCATTTTTCCTGTGATTGTATCTCTGACAAGTATAAGCACTGATTTTTAGTGATGTAGTGCTAATTACGTAGTGGTGTGCGTCCAGCAGAGCAACTAGAATTTCCTAAACGATATAATTCAGTAGATCTTCTTTACCTCTGGCAGAAAAAAAATAAAATTTCCAAAATTACTGCGTCATTGAGCGAGAGACTTGACATGACGAGTCAAGGAGAGGCAAATACACATAGGTACCACTGGTGTGGTCCCGGGTGTTTTGCCGAGTTGTCTCCATTTTGTGCACAGTATTTGGACGACCGACCCAGCTGTCTCATTCTCGTGCTGCTAATTGTACTCGCTGCCTCGACTCCAGCGAGACTGTTGTCCGTAAAATGGGGACAATAGCTCGGCTGAACACTGGGAAGCATACCACTAATAAACGACGCCGAGAAAATCTGAGACGTCATTATCTTGTGCTAGTATCCCTGCGATTACCCTAATTCTATACCATCTTAATTTCAAGAGCTATCTTCTCTCCGTTTTTAATATTCTGTAAAATGTGCGACCGTCTTCTTAAAGGGTTATAGATGTGATTTAATTCTATTCTCGATGCTGTTTCACCCAATTCTTTGGAAACTGATCTTCCAACAAAATTTCCACGGTTCTCTTTTTCGCTTTTAATCTACCTAGATGTGAACGAAACGATGTAAAACGAAGAGCATTTTTATAATTCTATATTCTAAATAATAGAGAGAATTTAAGCGACTCAGTTTATATAAAAATGAGAGAGAGTAGGTACGATTTTAACTTAATTTCCGTGCAAATTTCGTTTCTTTTAATTTAAAATGCGTTTACGATATCAAGATTTTAGCAATACGTAAATGTTTTATTTTCGTCTTTGCAGTACTCAGACACGATACACGTACGCTGAAATATCTTGCAGCTTACATCGGCTGACTGGACAGCTTCTGGTAACAGCAGTATGTCTCCGACGCGGCTTTCTTTGTTCTTGTGCAGACTGTTAGTCTAGACGACGCTAGCGAAATAAAGACTGGATGGAAGCGAAGGCAACAGGGAGCGGCAACTGCATCCGGCAGCGCCGCCCTCTTGCGAACTGTCACGCCGGACTTACGAGGTCGCATTGTAGTGGCTGCGTCGCCCTCGTGTTCGCTCGCGCAAAACTCTGCCAACGGCTCGGTATTTTCTTACCGAACGGCGCGCGGCCGTTGTTTCTAGATCAACGACGCAAGCAGACTCGGCCGCGAGCCCGAGCGAAGGCGGAAACGTCTCTAGCGTCGCCTTTGCAGAGGTTTCCACTTTCCCCGCCTAAAGGGGAACAGTTTCCCATTTTATTTCTCTCAGCTGTTGCTCATTTAATCGAGAATAATCAGAAATAATGTGATAGTGGCAGGTAAAATCAATCCACCTCACTTTACGACGAGACCCCATGATTTTAGCAAATTAATTTATTGAACAAAAATTTAAATGAAATGATCGTATGGCATTGATGGCCCCCTAGTTACAAGTCTTTTCAGTTGACGCCACAATGGGCGAGTTGTTTGTCGATGATGATGAAACGATCATGACAACACAGCACACAGTCTCTGAGCGGAGAAAATCTCCAGCCTGGCCGGGAATCGATTCTTGGCCTGTCAGACGTGCTGACCACTCTGCTAAAGGGCCAGACTACTCGACAAAAGAATGTAACCCTTGAAAGATGGTCTTCAACATGGATGTTGCTCTTGGATCTTCGCATAAGATGAAGTTCTATAGGAATTACAACATTCGTTACGTCATTAGGTGCCCTGCAGGGCTGCGCGGGGTGGCCGCGCGGTTAGAGGTGCCATGTCACTCACTGCGCGGCTCTTCCCGCCGGAGGTTCGAGTCCTCCCTCGGGCATAGATGTGCGCACTGTCTTCAGCGTAAGTTAATTTCTGTAGTGTGTAAGTCTAGGGACCGATGACCTTAGAAATTCACACACACGTGCATTTTTGTCCTGCGGGTCCATAGAATTGTGATTATTCTCGCAGCACATCGTACTTTTTAAAAGTATACGTAGTTACCAAACCACACAATGATTGTGTCGCCAATTTTATAACGTCAAGAACTGCCGAATGCCATTACTGCTGCCGGCCTGTGTGGCCGTGCGGATCTAGGCGTTACAGTCTGGAACCGCGTGACCGCTACGGTCGCAGGTTCGAATCCTGCCTCGGCCATGGATGTGTGTGATGTCCTTAGGTTAGTTAGGTTTAAGTAGTTCTAAGTTCTAGGGGACTGATGGCCACAGATGTTAAGTCTCATAGTGCTCAGAGCCATTTCAACCATTTTGAACCATTGTTGCTGTTTTTAACATTAGTGAACGAACAACGTCGTCACACAGCGCTACTCACTTGGGATCCGTTTATATTCAGGATGGTTTTTTCCACCGTTTACAAACACGGTATGATACGGAACAAAAAATGTCTGATGAACTTATGTCCGGAAATGCATGGTTTCAATGCTAGAGACCATTTTTTCAATCACATTTATTCATGTTGAAAATGGTTTCCATTTGCTTCAACACACACTTGTACGCGCCGTAGCATGTTCTGTGTGACACGTTTACATAGGCCAGGCTGCATCCGAACAGTGCCAAAGGCAGCATGAACACGCTCCTCCAGTGTGACCACATCTGGAATGGACTCTTCATACACGATACTTTCGAGATGGCCCCATAACCATAAATCGCATCGGCTGAGATCCGGTGAACGAGCAGGCCATGCAACTGCAACTCCTCTTCCGATCTATCGACCAAGGAAGACACGATTGAGATGCGTCCAGACTTTAACGGCCAAGTGGGCTGGAGCACAACCATGTAGCAGCCACATAACGCTTCGAATCATCAGTGGCACTTCTTCGAGCAGGGGAAGCTAAGTCATCTGCAAAACACGCCGATAGTTCCGGCCTCTTAGGCGGCGTGGAAGGAAGACTGCTCCCAAAATACGGTCGCCAGATATCCAAGTCTATACATTCCGGCCGCACCGATGCTGAAGATACGCTGTCATCGGGGTTCTGCATACTACTCCACAGATACAATGTATGAAAGTTGAAGACACCACTCCGCGTTAAAGTGGCCTTATCTGTGAGTAGGATGGATGACACAAGTAATGGAATCGTGGTTGCCTGGTGAAGAAACCAGTTTTAAAACGGCTCCTGTTGTGGAAAGCCCGTCGCCATTAACTATGTCTCGAGTGAGTCCTGCACAGCATTAAGTGATATGGATACTAACAGTTGTCATAGAGGATGTTCCACATGGTCCTCTAGCTTACCCTGTACTGGCGGGCCAACTGCCTGGTACTGACACGGCAGTCGCCTTCCACAGTGTTCATCACATTTTCCTCGAAGTCTGGTGTCCGAACATTTCGGGTACCTTCTTCATGATGTCCTCCTTCCTGAAACGACCCTGAACCAGACCAACGGCAAAACACTGTTGCAAACATTGAATGTTGTAGTTGTTGTCGGCGGGGATAGGTCCCCTGATACAATGCCATTTGCCTTTCCGTAAGTAAACACCATATCGGCAAGCCCTCGGTTGAACCATTGTGTACAACGCTATATCACCTGCACTACGAGGTGAGTCAGCTAGAGAAGTGAATCGTACACAACAATACTAGTTCCTACGGCAAAGGCGGGCGCTAGGGCATGACGTATGAGAACAGTACCGCCCTTAAGGAGGAAGCCA
This sequence comes from Schistocerca gregaria, assembly GCF_023897955.1. Classification (NCBI taxonomy): domain Eukaryota; kingdom Metazoa; phylum Arthropoda; class Insecta; order Orthoptera; family Acrididae; genus Schistocerca; species Schistocerca gregaria. The sequence continues at coordinate 697,624,939 of NC_064920.1, forward strand.
TACATACTGTAAATGTGGCTCCATGGTACAGCACGTATCGGACTGCTGTCTCTGTAGTAAAGTATGATTGAATAAATGGTCTTTAATATGGAAACCATGCAGTTCCGAACATAAGATCAACAAACTTTTTTGTTCCGTATCCTCTCATTGATCAATCCGTAGAGTTTGTACGCGGTGGAAAAAGTCACCCTGCGAAGAGAATGATCTTTCTGTGGAATCTGTAGTACCTTTTTGATCCCCAAATATAAGAAGATATACCGTGGGAAGAAGGCACGGTTGTCACGTAAAAAGCAGAGCGCAACTGTCAATGTACGAGGCCCAAGATTTTTATCTCACCTTCCGTACAGAACATTCCTTGCTGCCATATTGAAGAGTATGCTATCGAACGTCCTAACAGACTCACTCAGTGTACTCTTAATTATCTCGTCCTGTGCAAACTATTCGAAGGCAACAAGGTTATAGTTATGCTAAACAGAATGTGACTAAACCCCGACTAGTAAACAACACATTGCTCAGAAAAGACAGTCAGTCATTGACGAAGACAATCTGAAATAATTTAATTTGTAATAACAATTGTATATCGTTTTTATGCTTGAATAAAATATTTGTATTCAGTGGACACTATACTGATGACCGTACAACATAATTCGACGATTCTGAGAACTGTGCCTTGCAGACAAGTATTAGTACGCTCAGCACTCGAAGTAGAATCGTGATAGACAACTGCCACTAATCTGAGACGCAAAACTCAGTACCTCGAGCAACTCGTAAATTGATGGTAGTGCAGAGATAGACTCCCTAGTGACACCATCATCACGTGTGGTCTCTTGGACCATCAGCATTGTGCGCTGTAGGAGACATTTCTAGCTCCATTCCAAAATGAATGTTTTGAATTTGATCTGATTGGTGTTTGAATGATCAAGTTATGGTCAACAGGGGTGATTAAACCATCTTCAGGAAACCAATTTCCATATATGTTCTCTGCCAGACGCATACGGTGTTTGGAGGTGGTTTCGCTAAACAAATGTGCTTGGAAAAGTTTCGTGATTCACTTTTCACAATGATTTGGCCCACTTCACTAGCTAGAACACGACCTTTCTGGATCTAAAAACTGAAACATAGCACTATTAACGACTCTGGTGCGACAAAAATGGCAGCGACATCGGCGAATCAGTTGCCATTAATTTTCTGTACTCTCCATATGCAGCCGTGGCATACCTTTATCTATTAAAAGTTTAAGCAGTTTAGTTGAGCGTCTAAAACAACAAATCCGTTACGTAAGTCGACTACTGTGCGAAAAAAATTATTAAGAGCTATAAGATGTTGTGTTCCACCGTACTCCTTTGAAACTAGAGGACAATGTATGCTTCTGCGTACTACAGTTCCGCAAATGGTCAAATGCTGATACAACCATTTTTCCACTCTTTCTGTAGTAAATGTAACGCCACTGGGAATACTCTGTTGGAAACTGGCTCTTGTTCTGTTCCAACGTAATTAAGTCAGGGCAGAATCGATGCAAGGCTTGGGTGGTCGTGCAGTGGCACGTAACGAACTCGCTCCGCCAGACTACAGTGTCAGTGGTTCGGCATAACGAACTTCTCGTAGCGAGACCAAGCTGCTGGCTTCTCGTTACTGCTATCGCATTTAAGCGCAAACAGTCCAGATTTTCTTATATAAAATTAAGATGTGAATACTGCAACAAAGCAGCAGGCCTATCTAAGAGGTTCGCTTTTACTGACCTCAAGCAAATTTTCGTGCAGAACTACAGTAAGCAGTCGAAGATAATTGCTTAAGGAAATTAAGCGATCAGGATATAGTATTGCATTGAGATACTCTGTTTCTGTTATAATACTGCTATAATGTACCTTGGACAAATATTGATTATGAGGACGTGGTCATGCCGAATAACCATTGTAAAGGTAACACCCAACCACACTGTACGCACACACGTTCAGATTGAGGACTCACACTCACCAGATGAGGACACTGAACGCCTGAAAAGCAAGAGATCAGTTGAGGCCACCAGAGGGCAATGACGGAAGTGTCGCAAGTGGACTTCATTAGATCCTGCGCATGGCACCCACTGTCAGATTCTTACCGTGAGCTTGGGAATGTTGGGAAGTCTTACCACTCAAGCAATCTGATTAATTGGTACGACACAGTCGTGTGATTTTGACCACGTTTTCCTTTTTGGGGCGGATAAAACAAGCAGTAGGATGTTCACTGCGGCAGTCTTCAGTATATATTTAGTCGCTGTCACCCCTGCAATTAAGTCGAGTTTATTTTCTTCCAACAAGTTTTTACGATTTCAAAACCTGTTTGCTTGCGATTCGAGTCAACGAACGATTACGTTGGATAGTTATGGGTTTCTCCTTCTATAGCTAAGTGTTCCAAGAAATTCGGAAACGAAAAAAATATTCTTGAAGCTAAATTACTGTTCTGAAGGCCGCATGAGCTGCTACAACAAGAAACGCATTGGTTTGGTATGCACGATTCACCTAGCTCGATATGGATATCGAGGATTTTAAAAGATGACCGACAAAGCCGCATCAGTTCGGGACACAGGCGAAACAGCAGTTCTGGGTCCGCACCTGCTTCGATGAACCTCATTCAGCAAACAGAGATCTAGGGATGTGAGTGAAAGAATGATGTGCATTTTTTGCTGAAGTGCATGAGTTACCACAATCTCAAATGAAGAAAATACGTTTGCAACCACAGTTTGGTAGGAAGGAAGAAAGCACGTTTCGTCGTCGATGAGTTTACTAAAGCTGGAGCGCAAACTCAGTTTGCGGAAAGAAACCGCTGATGTGCTCCTCGAAGGAACCATGTCGACATTGGCTTTACTTGACTTCAGAAAACAATGGAAACGCTAAATATGTATGACTGGACGGGTATTTCAACTTCAGTTCTCCGAACGCAATTTCACTATTCCATACCAGTGCGCCACCTAGCTCTGAGGCAGTTAAGATGTGTAAGCTTCGCGTCAGAATCGGAGGAAAAGGATCTGAGTGGGATATTGTTGTACTGAGCATCCCGTGCGCTGTTTAGTACGATGCGCGACTAATGTTTTGCAGCGGCGTTACAGGACACCTGTTAGGCCCCCTCCCTCTTTGCCCGACCTATGGCGCCACACTGCAGTGTTGCTGTCCGCGGCGTGGTGGGGTGCTGTACGCTCACTTCCCTGTCCTGTCCTGGAGCGGCCGGCTCGCTGCCACCCCCCTACGGCTCTCATTTCCACAGACAACAGCTTCTGCGTGAATCAATAGCCAGCTGCAGCTGTGACCTCTCGGCCAGTCTCTGATCTGGCTCTGTGCGCACTCCGGTCGCGCGGGAACCTCCATTAAATGCCAACTTACCGTTGACAGTTGGCGCTTCATCATTCTCTCCAGATTAACAAGGTCTAAATGTTATAACGTGTGCTGCTGCTCACAGAACATCATCATCTTGTCATAAGGTTTGGCTGGGTGTCTAAACACATTGTAGCTTATGTACTCGAACGCACCTTTCCATTTCCTTCCACATGGAAGTACGTCGGCGATCTCTCTACAGGGCGCAAGCTGAGGGACCGATTACCATAGCAGTTTGCTCCTGTAAGACCTGACCGCTACCTCTAACTTCGCTTTTGATCAGGAAGAATAATAATGAACAGAAATTTTTAATGGTTTACAGGGATACGGCAGCAGCAAGCAGTTTTTTTTTTTTTTTTAAACAAAATCTACTTCCTGCTTGCCGAGGACAACAGTCTTGCAGAATACTTCGATAAAACAACACGAAAAATATATATTTTGCTCGAAGTCAACGGAAATATTGTTCGCCCGCGGTAGCTGAGTGGTCAGCGCGACAGAATGTCAATCCTAAGGGCCTGGGTTCGATTCCCGGGTAGGTCGTAGATTTTCTACGCTCAGGGATTGGGTGTTGTGTTGTCCTAATCATCATCATTTCATCCCCATCGACTTGCAAGTCGCCGAAGTGGCGCTCAAAACGAAAGACTTGCACCCGGCGAACGGTCTACCCGACGGGAGGCCCTAGTCACACGATATATAACGGAAATATTACGTACAATTATTTTTGCGTAGCCTATATCTGCAGTTGGGATGATAGATGTAGTGACGAAGGGTCAATAAGAGCTGGAAATAAACAAATTTATGGATGTAGGGAATATTGCTAAGGTGTATAAGGCGAGCAGTCGTAACTAAAATCCTGGTATCAGCATACAACTACTCGCGCGCTGTCGCGCACTGAGTCTCTCGTAAATGAAATGTGTTCATACGTGACACAATACAGTAATGATGTCTCATATCTTACTAACATTAATTTCGTATTTTTCTTAACAATTTTTTTGCAGGAGGTTTCTGCAAGATTCGACAGAAAAGCGACGACATTTATCGTTACGCAGGCGGCATGGTTTCACATGTCTTACGGTATCATTTTGTTTTTAAATCTAGAAATACTTTTATATTTTCATGATAAAATACGTATCACAAGCATCTATAAACTTTGAAAATGTTCATATATTACTTTCAGTCCAAATATGTCAGTGGTTCTGTTTTTTCGACGGGGTAAAGTAAAAAAAAGTATTTTTCTTCAAGATTCCTTGTAAAGTTGCCTTTTTAAATTTTTTTCGTTGCATCTGGCAAGGATCTTCTTTCGGAAAGTACTTCATCTACTTCATTAAAAATAGAAATATCTAATATTTTTTCGAACTTTCTACCAACATTTGAAATTATCACTTACCGCAAATGATGTAGGACGGTGAGATGACCTTGAGGTGGCTATTTCCATGACAGCTGCTGAATACTCTGTTCGCTGATCGTTGCGCGAGGTCGATAAAACATTCTCGAAGCCATCAAAGGCGGTTTCCGACGTAATAAACGTCGCTCGTTGTCTTCTAAAAGTTCCTCGTAACGTGTGAAGTTCTCGAGAGAGTAAGCAACTCGACAACTGCCATTTTTTTGACAACTCTGGGAACTATGACCGAATAGTATGAACAAAGACAACATATTTCTGCTGGCAACAGATGGTGCTTCACAGATGGCTAAAGCAGCCATTTGGCTTCAGATTCTCTACCACAGTTTGGCGTATGTCACTTGCCTTGCACATGTTTTACTTAGAGTTGCAGAAAAGGTGCGATCAAATTAAGCTAATGTGGACAATTTAACTTCCTGTGCAAGAAAATCTTTTTAGAAGCTCCGTTAGGGGTGCAGAAATTCAAGGAACAAGCACCTTCACTGCCCCTGTCCCCTCAGCCTGATCTTAACATGACGAGATTCCTGGCTTAATACAGCTAAGTATTACTGCACCAACTGCGTCAAAATAAAGACAGTCTTTTGTATACAACTTTTCAGTAGTATAAAAAACCATCACATGACTGGAAACTGCTGGTACTTAAGTGAGTGACGCCGTGGATATTGTGCAACGTAGGCAGAATGAGTTGGGTCGAGCTCGTCGTCATGTGGCTGACAAAGTGAACAACAAAGTACAAAGTGTTCTCAAGGGGAACCTGGATATTCTACGTTGTTCAAACTTAGTGACTGTCTTCTGGAAATGCCACAAAATTTGAAGACAATGACCAAAGTTGGCCTGCAGTGACCTCGCCATCTTCAGATACGCTCCTGTGATGTGGAGAGGAGCTTTTCCCGGTTTATAATTACCCTATCTGAAGATGGAAAACCTAAACGCAACTTTTATTCCAGTGCAACTCTGCAGAAACTGAACTTTGACAGGGCGTTTTAGCTAATTTGGAATAATTTAAACAAGTGGTGTGCAGTATTAAAACATGTTTTTATTGTTACGATAAGTGTTATTGTTTTCACTGTATTTCCTGTAATTTTTTTTTCAAACACATGCAGATATTCGAAAAATAAGTGCTAGCTAACATCAAACACTGCAAAAAGTAAGTACTATATTCACAGCTTGTCCAGAAGTGAATTTTGTATTACATTGTATAGGGTCCGGCAAAAAGACGCCTAATATTTGGAGAGGATGCTGTGCGAGTTGTGGTAAAAACACGTGGAAGGGGTATCGATCGTAGCAGTGTACGTGCCATTTTCTGTCGTAGCGGCGCCTTGGCTAGGTGAGCGTTGGGCTTTCTCTGTGGAGGAGTGTATTCGTAATGGTCTTTCTGTGATTACTACCCGGCGAAAATTTCGAATTGTGTTCGAACTTGACCAACACGATTCCGTTCATGAGGCAAAAACTATTCGAGTTTTGCTATCAGATTTCAGAGCATGACTGAAAAGAAAATCTGCCGGCTGACGTCAGACTGTAACAACGCCGGAAAATCTAGCGCGTTTGAGAGCGTCCGTTCCAGCAGTCGCCAAACCGTTCAGCACCTAAACATGAATCTATGCTGGGACTGTCTGACAGCAGTATGAGAAGAATGCTGCTCAGAGATCTTCACATGCATCCACACAAAATTTTGGTTATCCCAGAATTAAGTGAGAGGACTTAACTCGCAGAGCTGTGTGTGAGGAAATTATTCAGGAAATCATCCTTGATGCTGTTTTAATTTCTGATTATGAGAACCACTCCCACTTATCAAGTTCTGCAAATGAACAAAATTTCCGCTACTGGGCCACCGAAACCCTCAGAAACTTCACTGACGACCGCTTTACAGCCATTGCGTGACAGTTTGGTGCGTCGTTGCTGAATTTGGTGTGTAGCTTCCGTATTTTTTCGAAGAATATGCCGTAACGGTCATGGTTAATTCAAATCGCTACTGTTACATGATAGAGACCCAAGTTAAACCAGTTTGTTGGGGACCATGAGGAGGGAGAAGTCTGGCTCCAATAAAATAGAGCCACAGTTCAGGCTTCTTGGTGTTCTCAAGAGATTTTAAGAAAGTTGTTTACTAAACATATGCTCTCGTCACGAGATGATGTCACCTGGCCCCCAAGATGTCCGCAGCTCGTGGTCGTTTGGTAGCGTTCTCGCTTCCCACGCCGGGGTTCCCGGGTTCGACTCCCGGCGGGGTCAGGGATTTTCTCTGCCTCATGATGACTGGGTGTTGTGATCTATCCTTAGGTTGGTTAGGTTTAAGTAGTTCTAAGTTCTAGGGGACTGATGACCGTAGATGTTAAGTCCCATAGTGCTCAGAGTCATGTGAACCATGCCCCCAAGGTCACGCGATTTATCAATTTATCACCGTGTGATGTTTTTCTTGGGTGGCTCAAGTGTACAAATGTAAACCCATAACCATGCAAGCACTTAAGAAGGCATTCATCCAGGAGGTGGCTGTTATTCCATCGGAAATGACACAGAGAACTGTGGGCAACTTCCGGGAAAGGCTTCGGCAGTGTGTCAACAATGGAGGACCCCATTTACCGGACATAATTTTTTAAACCAATTAATGTAAAATGGCATACTATAGAACCCGCCAGAAAAATGTATACAACTTTAAGGAACGAAAAGTATTACTTAGGTGTTTATTTTACGTTTTATAATTGATCTCACATGTTGTACAGTCTTCAGGTTAGCACATGGTTACTTAAAACGTTCAAAATGTTCACCGTTAGAGGCTATACACATAACAGACCGACGAGCGGTCGCCGCAATTACGTCAGTCACAGTTGCACTGGAGATCGCTGCACGTGTCGCTGTAATCTGCTGGCGAAGTTCCTCCAGCGTGCGTGGCTTACGTCGAAAGACGTTATCTTTCACAGTTCCCTAGAAGTAAAAGTCAATAGGTGTTATATCTGCCGACTGTGGAGGGAACTCAGTGGGCCCTCTTCGTCCAATCCAATTCCCCGGAAAATTGTCATACAGGAAAGCTCGTACGGCCAGGTGGTAGTGTGGTGGCGCCCCGTCCTGTTGGTAGGCGCCCTTCTTCGTCAGCTCCATAAAGCGCACGTATACCTGGCAAAACTGATGTGCGGAATATTTCCAGGTCACTTCTCCAGTGACAGTAGCGTCCTACTAAGCCTCTAGTTGATAGTCCATGCGGATTTTCCGGTGCCCAGTGCAAACTGTTATTCCGATTCGCGGTTATATTAAGTTTAAATTGTGCCTCGTCACTCCACACTACCTTCATCACAAATTGTTCGTCATCATATTACGGTATATTGATAATTTTTACGTATGGACCGTCTGACAGCGACAGAATAAAACACAATTTTAGTGCCATACGCGTTTCGCCTTTATTTTCTGCAAGGCATCATCAGTGGCCTGGAATATGTACATATGTTAGCAATTTAATTTATATTTTTGTCACTGTGCCTATAGGTTATAAACAGTTCTGGTGGTTGGTATTTCCTATTAAGTAGTAATGTTTTGAACTGTACTTACAGGTTGCGTGAACAATTTCAAAACATTACTACTTAATGGGAAATACCAACCACAAGAACTGTTTATAACCTATAGGCACAGTGACAAAAATGTAAATTAAATAGCTAACATATGTACATATTCCAGGCCACTGATGATGCCTTGCAGAAAATAAAGGCGAAACGCGTATGGCACTAAAATTGTGTTTTATTCAGTCGCTGTCAGACGGCCCATAAGTAAAAATTATCAATATATCGTAATATTACACGGAATTGAGGAAGACAGGACTACAAAAGTTGAAGATGTTCGTCATCAGTTACGATTTGCTGATACCATTCGCAAAATTGCATTCGGCGACCAGCATCGTCGTCATTAATCGCGTGCAGTAATCGTGGAACGTGAACTTTCCACTCTGCTGCTTTCAGAATTCTTCGTACACTTGTACTGCTAACCCCCACTTAACGTGCACATAGCGTAACAGACTTCTGTGGAGAATTAACAAACGTTTCTAACACGGGAACCAACGAAGCATGACTTGTAGCTGTACGCTGTATTACTCATCTTCCTTTGTGAGCGTCTCAAATCGTTCCATGCAATTCTAACTTGTCAATGACGCGTTTAATTATTAGGCGGGTTGGCGGTTCTGTTTCAGATTCCCGCCTCCACTGACGTTGCACTTCAACGGCATAATCAAACTTCAAAAACCACTTCACAATATATTTTCGTTGCTCGAATGTCAAGCGTGCTCCAGCCATCTTGTTTTTTCAATACCGAGATGAAAGTACGAAGATCTGTTGAGCCAAAAACCATACTAAAACACACTCATAACTCAAATAGAGCGACAATAACGATCTCTCGATAGAACTTGACAAAGAGTGTACATATTTTTCTGGCGAACTCTTATTTTTTGTTCACAAATAAAAGCAGGCCTACTTTCTCAGTATCTTTCATTGTAACTGCCTTTTGAGATATGGGAGGTCTTTTTGGTGGACCCTGTATATAGAAAAATAAGCCAGAATATTTTTGAATAAACTTATATAAAGCCATATTTTAGTTTTAGTGTCATTTACGTAAGTTTTAGGTCACAAATGTATATTTCGCTGTTTCTTAGGTCATTAAAATCTGGCCCTGCTTATCACATACTTGTTGCCAGTATTGGTTTGCAAATAACTCTACAGCAGAATTCATTTAATTCACCTTACTTTATACAGGGTGTTTCCGTAAGAGCGTGCATAACAGAACATAGAGGATGCTCCACTGTATAATTTGAGGCAGCGAACGTGGGATCGGAGAAGCTAGCTGAAGGACATAATAGGATTAAAATCACGACACTGTGTATTTTTTATTTTCGTTAGCTACAGTCTGCAAATACCGTCATTGACACAATGGATGTGCCGTGCTGAGACTGGCGGCCAGCCTCAGTGCAAGCATGACATCGGCGAACAAAATCCTGACGCCCTGGCAAATATCCCTGGCGTGTTTCGAATTACAAGGCAGGCAGCTACAATTGTGGCAACTAATTTCATCTCCGTATCCACCGCCCCTTACAGTACAGTGTCCAGGAAACACTACTTAATAATCAGGCTCGTCCTCCTCGTTTCCATGCAGGAAATAAAGAATGTACATGTAAACAAACATCACAGTACGTGTAAACTTGTGCACGTGTTAGTTGTAAATACGCTGCAAAACAGTAATGCTAGACAAAGCTAAAGACAAGTTTACTTCCATATCTCCTTAAGCTGGCCTCTCCGACCCTAGGTTTCCTGCTTCAAATTTTTCAGTGGTACCCTGTATATAGAAAAATTGGCCAGAATGTTTTTGAATAAACTTACATAAAGCCATTATATATATAAATCCATTACATATATAAAGCCTGTTACATTATTGCACGCTCTTACGGAAACGGCCCGTACACGACATGAATAGGTGAGCATATGCACTCTTAGTATTTCCCTCGTGTCGCGTTCTGGTATGTAAATGATCCATCAGTTGGTGGGTCGTCCTGAGCTTAGCCAATTCATATCGATCTGGTTATTATTATACATTCTTCTCTGAAGCAAAAGTGATAATATGCAGTTTTCAAGTTAACAACCGAGATCATGCTGTAGACCCTTTTTCCTAAGACCCTACAATCTATCGGATATCCCTCGGTAAAGTACCAATTCTTTGAAATATTGCAAACTTCTTTATCCGTCTTTCTCTCTTAGTATTAGGGCCACACATGTATACAGTAACTAATTGGTAGAGTCAAGTTTTGAAGCCTGAGGAGAATGGTATTTCTCCAGACTGTTACAGAAGATTAAGTCAGTTTGCGTCTGCTAGATTCTGTATCATTTCCGTTATCTCGACAATAAGGCTACCTAGATATTTATAACAGATAGCTCTTTTGAATTATGTTTTCTATAACTAGAGAAATGGCGTATCTGTTTTACTGATTAAAAGGTATTATATTCTTTCTTCCCTGCGTGTTGTACAGTTTTCATGGTAAGTTTACTTAGGTTCGAATGATATTTGTGGAATCTTCCCCTGAACTGCTTGCTAGTGCTGTCATACGCATCTTCTTTTCTTTTTGTCCTGTCCTTATCCCGTATCTTTCACGGGGTCGGCATGTTAATCTGGATTTGGAATTGTTAATAGCAGAGGGTCGCCACGTTTGTGATGTCATTTGCGTATGCTAACACATTGGTTTCCTATCTCGTGCATTGTGCACAGCAATACTAACGAAATAGCGTTCTTTTGTCATTAACAAAACATTTGTGTGGGGGTGCGTGCATGCGTGCGTCCGTCGAGAGAGAGAGAGAGAGAGAGAGAGAGAGAGAGAGAGAGAGAGAGAGAGCGTATGCATGCGGCCGTCCAACGACTGTATTGCGCATACTATCACCGTGCTTCAAATTCCCTCAGGATGTGGAACAAGATAAAATTACTGGACATTGTCATAAGCCTTACATAATTTGATGAAAGTGGCGAAAATGGGTTTCAGAACTCCCACTACTGTATTCAAATTAACTCCATTGCAACTCATTTTGGTTGGTTATCTCTCTACCTGAAACGGTGCCTGATCATCACCAATAACATAGTTAATAAGAGGCTTCAATTTATCAAGCGAGATTGCTGAAGGGAAATTCTGAGGTATACTACACATTGTAGCAACCTTCCCCCCCACCCCACCCCCACCCCCTTCCTTTCTCATTCCAGTTGTTAGAATCCGTTTTGTTACTCTTCTTTTGTGTAGGAATAATTTTCTGTAACTGTCATTTGTTTGCTATTTTTAGCAACCTAGATATTGTAGGAGTAAGTTTATACATTTGGTCCTGTACCCTTTTAGATTTACATTACCTGTTTTCAAATCTATCTTGGTGGCTTCAGTTTCATCCACCATTCTCCACAGATGGAAAACTGTTTTATGTTCCTTTGCGTTTCCCAAAAATATTCGCGCTCTCTTCCTAATATTTTCTCTGTGTGGGTGTCTGCCCATCTCCACAGTTCATAATCAATGGCTCGCTTCTGTATCCATTACTTTCTAACCTTATGATAGGCAATATTTGTCAGTTATCCATATTCTCACCCGTTTTCCCTGTCGTCTTTATCATGATCATCAGAAACTCTTCGAGAAATTATAAAGGGTGTTACAAAAAGGTACGGCCAAACTTTCAGGAAACATTCCTCACACACAAATAAAGAAAAGATGTTATGTGGACATGTGTCCGGAAACGCTTAATTTCCATGTTAGAGCTCATTTTAGTTTGTTCTTCCACCTACGCTCAATGGAACACGTTATCATGATTTCATACGGGATACTCTACCTGTGCTGCTAGAACATGTGCCTTTACAAGTACGACACAACATGTGGTTCATGCACGATGGAGCTCCTGCACATTTCAGTCGAAGTGTTCGTATGCTTCTCAACAACAAATTCGGTAGAGGCGGACCAATTCCAAGGCCTCCACGCTCTCCTGACCTCAACCCTCTTGACTTTTATTTATGGGGACATTTGAAAGCTCTTGTCTACGCAACCCCGGTACCAAATGTAGAGACTCTTCGTGCTCGTATTGTGGACGGCTGAAATACAATACGCCATTCTCCAGGGCTGCATCAGCGCATCAGGGATTCCATGCGACGGAGGGTGGATGCATGTATCCTCGCTAACGGAGGACATTTTGAACATTTCCTGTAACAAAGTGTTTGAAGTCACGCTGGTACGTTCTGTTGCTGTATGTTTCCATTTCACGATTAATGTGATTTGAAGAGAAGTAATAAAATGAGCTCTAACATGGAAAGTAAGCGTTTCCGGACACATGTCCACATAACATGCTTTCTTTCTTTGTGTGTGAGGAATGTTTCCTGAAAGTTTGACCGTACCTTTTTGTAACACCCTGTAGGTGTATCGTGTTTTCATTACTGAATGAACCCTTTCGGCTCACACTGACTGTCCGCTTCGATCCCAAGCTCCACACAATCCATAGAACAGTTTCTTCTTCGGTCTCGTTTTTTCCCTAATATTTTCTCTACTCGTATTTTACCATTGGTCGCGTCTCTCGTTGGTCTCTAGCAATCTGTATGCGTGTATCAGCGATAACTGGCTTAAGCTTAGACAGTACTTTTCAAAGTAATAATAATTTTATACATTGGAAGCAGAAATTAAAAAACGCCTTCAGTCACAAATTTTCGTGTTTTATTAAAAATAGACTCTGTGTGTCCATCATCATAATGCATGTTTTTTTGAATGTGGTGAAATTCATATTCTGTGATGAGAAGGTTTCATGTTAGGTCATGAATTTCGTAAGTAAAACGCGGAAAATATGTGTGAAGTAGTGGAAAAAATGAGCAGTGTAACTTACACTTAATTCAAGAGAACAAATAAATCATGTATTATGACAAGTTACACCTGATGATGGACCCACAGGGTCCGGAACGCGTCACGTATTTAATAAAACACAAAAATTTGTGACTGAAGGCGGTTTTTAATTCATGCTTCCAATGCACTGAATATCGTCACGTTTCAAGCCGCAAAATATGGATAAAAATTAAAGAAATAATTATTCTGGTTCATCATTGTTTGAATAGAGCTGCCAAGTAATAATATTTTACTGCAGTGGTTTACATGGTTCGGAAATGTCACACGGTTCGTAAGTATTCGGAATCCCTAGGTTTCATTGACAACTGCTAATGAAATTAAAATATTCGCCCGAACAGGGACTTGAACCCTGGACCCTTAGGTTAAAAGCCTAATGCTCTACCGACTGAGCTATCCGGGCTTCATGAACGGTAAGAATCATATGAACTAAGGTATCGTTTGATAATAAGTCGTCCTAATGGAGCAGAGAACCGAGAGACTAAACATGATGGCAGCGCATTGTCTACAAGATTGATGTTGACCTACGCGTTGTCAGACGCAGGCGAGCCGTGATTCATTCCCGCTGCTTTGACGTCACCGCAGCGTGTCAGAAAACGGACGCGGGGCACTCTCCAGCAGTCTGTCGGGCGCATTGTCCGCGTTTAGAGAGAGAGCTGGTCTGATGGGTATTTAACCCCTGTGTTCGAAGGACCGGATCTGTCTTGATCCCTGCCTTCTGTCTGATGATATGTGGTAACAAAATGATGGGATGATAGGGTCATGAGTGTATGTAGATGTTTGTTGTTTAAGTTTAAGTGAGTGTTATGATGTTTTTATTTAATTTTATTTTTGTTTTGTATACTGTTTATCGTGGTATGTTGTAGTTTCTGGTGTTTGTCGTGATGGGAAATCTCGTTCTTGGGTCGGGTGGATTTTGTCCCAGATTTCTGATGAGTGGGTGGTTCGAATCCGTGGTTTGGTGGAAAAACTTTATGGACTTTCGTTGGATGATTTCCGGGATATTGAGTATGTTATGATTTGTGTATATGTCTCGGTTTGTCTGGTACCGGCTAGCATCAGCAGCAATTCTGAAGAATTTGTTCTGCACCCTTTGTACTTTTGTTATGTTGGTGTCTGCGGCCATTGACCAGATTTCAGAGCCGTAAGTGATGGCTGGTTCTATGATGGTTTTGAAAATCTTCTTTTTGGCGCGCATATTTATTCTGTTACCTTTAATGATGGGGTACAGTCTGAATATTGCTCCTGCAGCCTTGTTACAAATGTGTGTAACATGGTCTCTAAATGTCAACCTCTTGTCCAGCTTGATGCCTAGATACTTTATTGTGTCTGACCATGGAAGATTGTTATTTTTGAAGCGTATATGTAGGTTAGGAGGTATTCTTTTGAATGTGAATAGTATTGCTTGGGTTTTCTCCGCGTTTATTGTTATTTTCCATTGGTTAGCCCATTTCTGGATGGATTGTAGGTGTTGCTCTATTTTTGTGACTATATATTGTAGGTTTGAACTGCTGCGGTACACTGCAGTGTCGTCTGCAAATAATGACAAGTGTCCTCCCAGCTGTTTGGGGATATCATTTGTGTATATTGAGTAGAGGATGGGCCCCAGCACTGAGCCTTGCGGGACTCCAGCCTCTATGGATCTAGTGTTACTTGCCGCTCCTGGTACATGGACATAGAATGCTCTGTTGCGGAGAAAAGAAGCAATAATGTGGATGATGTGGTTGGGGCAGTTGTAGTGATGAAGCTTGTAAATAAGGCCCTGATGCCATACCTTATCGAATGCTTTTTCAATGTCAAGCAGGACTGCTCCAGTACTGTGTCTAATGTTCCTGGCCTGACATATGTGCTCGACGAGTCTGGTCACCTGGTGGATGGTACTGTGTTCTTCGCGGAATCCGAATTGTTCTGGGATGATTATGTTGTTATCCTTTAGGAATTTCTTCAGTTCCGTTTGAATGAGCTTTTCGAGGATTTTTCCTAGGAAGTCTAACAAGGAAATTGGCCTATAGTTTTGCGGAAATAATAAGTCCTTATTTGGCTTTGGTAATGTGATGATTCGGGCCTGTTTCCAAGCTTTGGGAAAGTAATTTAATCTTAAGCAAGCATTATATATTGATGTTAGATAATTGATAGTTGCTGGAGGTAGATGATGTAGTAGTTGCGGTTTGATGGAATCTGGGCCTGATGCCTTCTTAGGATGTATGTTTCTGATGTGGTATGATATGGTTTCTGCGTTTATTGGATTGAAAGATGTTCTGATCGGGGCACTTAGGATGCGGTTTACCCTTCTGAGTACCATTTCCTGGTGGTCATCACTTTCGTCATCTACCGCTTCTGGTGCTTGGAATTGCCTTTCTAGCGAATCCGCCAGTGCTTCAGCTCGGTCTGTGGGGTCGTAGACTATTCCACGTTCCCCATGGAGCGGCTGTATAGATGTTTCGTTTAGTTTACGAGTTTTAAGAATTTTCCAGAATTTTTCCTGGTTCCTTTCTGCTTCTCGTAACGTTTCCTCCCATGCCTCGCTACGGTGGTTTTGGAGCTCTCTTTTGATCCTCCTGGCCAATTGTTCTGACTTTCGTCGGTCGGCTGGGTCCCTGTAGTTTTGCCATCTCTTTCTGGTGTTTCTTTTTTCCTCTATTAGGTTCCGGATGTGTGGGGGTAGTGTGTCTCTACCTGTGGTGTGGGTTATTGTTGTTGTAGATCTTTTGCTGCAATCCTTTATGATTGTGGTGATTTCTTCTATGGCTCTGTTGATTTGGGCTTTTGATTGAAGAGGAGGTAGTTCTGGAGTGTATGCTGTGAGTAGTTGGTTGTATTTTATCCAGTTTGTTGTGGATTCCTTGATGGTTCTGTTGTCATGAAAGTTGACCAGGTTTCCATTGATTTCTAATATTACGGGGTGGTGGTCTGAGTCCAAGTCGTTGACCACCTCGGTTGTCGTATTCCATGTCAGATTTTTTGATAGAAAAATATCCAGTATGTCTGGGCGGCATCTTGTGTCGTAGTGAATGTGTGTTGGCCTGTCTGGAGCTATGATGGAGATGTTCGGCTTGTTGTCCAGAAATCTACGGAGCGTTCTGCCATTGGTGTTTGTGGCATGACAATTCCAGGATCTGTGTTTAGCATTTAGGTCACCACCGATCAGAACATTTTGATGCATTTGGAAAAGGTTCTCAAGGTCTTGCGGACATATGCTCCTTCCTGTAGGTGGATTGTAAGCTGCTGCTATGGTAATGGTTTTGTTGAATAATCTTGTTTCAATTGCTGTTGATTCCATTCTAGTGAGATGAGGTGAGGTGATACGTCTGTGTACAATTTTGTTTTTGACCAGAATGGCTGTTCCTCCACCTGGTCTGTTCGGTCTGTCATTTCTGTGGACCACATAATTCCTGATTTTGAAGGTCTGGTTTGGTTGCAGGTGAGTCTCTGTGATGAGCGCAATGTCGATCTTTTGCTCATCTAGGAATTCCGCTAGAGTATGTTTTTGAGTTATAATGCCATTGGCATTCCAATTCATGATTTTTACTGCTTTATTTGCCGCCAAGAATGCTAACTGCGGCTTGAAATAAAATTGTGATTTTGGTGAAATTGTCCTGTGCTTGTCTTAGCTGCTCTGCTGCTGTCTTGATTGTGTTTAATATGTTTGGAATGTCAAATTGTGTGATGAAACCTAGAAGTTCTTTGATGTCTGAACCAATTCCTGATGCTGGTTGTGATGTGGGTTCGGAGGTGTTGCTGTTTTCTTCTGTTGTGGGGGTAGCGTTTGGTTGTGCCCATCCTCTTGTTTTCCGCAGTGCTGGAAAGTTTGTGGGATTGAGTTGTACTGTTTGTTTGGCTCTTTCCTCCTCCAGCCTGTTTTGTGCAGGGGTTTTCGCTTTCTTTCTCTCTTGCTGAGTCTGCAAGAGTTTTAAATATACTGGGCATTTTTTGAAGCTACTCGTGTGTTCTCCTTTGCAGTGGTAGCAAGTTGGTTTTGCTTCTGGTTTCTTTAGGCAGTCTGCTGTTTTGTGTTGTTGTCCGCATTTGACACAATTTGGACGAAGGGTGCAGTTACGCGACCCATGTCCATAACCCTGGCAATTGTGGCATTGGGTCAAACCCTGTGGACTTCGATATGTTTCAACTGTCACCTGCATGTGAAACATTGCTTTGAGGTCGTATATTCTTTTCGCCTCTTCGGTATTTTCAAGTGTAACTTGAAAGTGACGTAAAGTCACTTTTTTCTGAGTGTTCTCATCGAATGATGTCATGTGCGCTACTTTGATGACAGGTAAGTTGTGATCTAAGAGGACCTCATGAATGATCTTGGGGTCTATGGTTGGTAGTAGCTTTTTGATAACTACTTTCAATGGCTTAAAGGCGTGCATATCGTGTGTGTAGTATTGTATGTTGTTTTCGGTCAGATATCCCTTGAATGCTAGGAAATCATCTGGGTGTGAGAATTGATATGTGATTTCGTCACTGTGACTTCTAGTTTTGAGGTCCCCTTTCAGTTTGTTGCGGAGTGCTTTGACTATTTCCAGGTATTGGGATGTTTCCTTGACAACGATCGGCGGAATACGCAGTCTCTTTGTCTGGGTTGCTTGCTGTTTTTCCCCTGTTCTGGAATTTCCCGCATCGTTATCGGGCAGTAATTCGAACTTGTTAGAGACGGGGATCTCGTACTCCATTTGTTCGTTGTTTTCGTCTTCTGAGTTGGGGGTGGGGTCCGCGTTTCGTGCGCAGCAAGCCGTTATATCGGGAAATTGAGCCTTTCATCGCACGCGTCTGCCCAGGCGCTGTGTCAATAATTCATCTTATTTCCGTCAGCGGCGCTGCGATCGCGGCGCTCCGCTCCCCATTCCCGCGGAGGTGTTTAACTTGGCGGCGAACAAATCGTTGGTTTCGACAACGATGCTAGCTTTATCCGGCAGATTAAATTCCAAAGCCTCTCAAGCATTAACAACACAAGCAAAAAGAACCGGCACAATTTTTCTCCAGAAGATTATTCTGTCTCTGTCAAAGCCGATTGCAGTTCCCAGTGTATTTGGAATCCCTGCATTATCTTCCTGATACTTGTAGCACAAGAGAGAGACAATATTTCACATAATATGGTTTTAGATTCGTGAAAGACTATAGTGAGGTATGAAATGCAACACCTGCTACATAATTCAGATTATTTTTCTGCCTGCATAGTTTAAAGAAGGTTGTAATTATTTTAATACAATATATATTTTTCGATATCTGTTACAGCCACTAGCAACAACAATAATTGATCGCTTTTATTGCTTCAAGCATCCTAACTTGCAGCCTCATAATGTCATTTTTATTCACTTTAGTTTACGATCTCGTTTGTTTACTGTTAGTATTACACAGAATTTCCAAGACTGGTGCTCCATGGATTGTCATGGGGATAATGGTGGTGCCATTCTAGATTCTGTTGTAGACACATCTTTAAACAGTTGGGGGTGTTGACAGCACCTCCATAGTAAATTTACTCCCTTACGAAGTTTGTCAACAATCAGTCGCAGAATAACATTGATAAAGATATTAATATGTATGAAATCTCTTTCTTTCATCAGACCAAGGTGTTCCAGTCCGTTTTCTAATTTCCCTCTGACCAACTTTCCAATCAAATATCTTTTGTCTGAATGTTTTCCTATCTGTAAGGTCTGCCTGAGTTATACCGGCTGCTGTAAGATCCTCATTAATCGCAGCAATCCATTTCATTGGCTCAGTTTTTGGCCTTCATTCTGTTTTCGTAGAATTCTACTGTTTGTTTTGTCAACCTGGTGGGTGTCATTCTTTTAATGCGCCCATAAAATTTAAGTCTTCGTTTTCTCATGTCACCATTTATGTCTGTATATTGTTCTACTTCTTTATTACTTCTCAGCCTTTAAGTTTCTCCATAGTAATTTTGGGGCCTAATATTTTCCTAAAAACCATTCTTTTAAATTTCTTCAATATCCCTTTTCCTAGTTAAAATTAAAGTTGCTGCTCCATAAAGACATTTATGTTTGATTACAGTGCTGTAATGTTTAAGTTTACTGAATTTAGAAAGTGATTTTTTATAATAAATATTTTGTGTTAATCTGAATGCAGTTGCCATCTTTTGACAGCGAACTTTGTTTGAAGCTTTTTCCAGACGGTTTTCTTGTATGATTTCCCCTAAGTTTTACACTGAGATACACTTTTTATTTTTCCATGACAATGTTGCCTGGAATACTCTCTTTCAAATTCTGAAGGTGGCAGGGGTAAAATACATGGAGCGAAAGGGTATTTACTATTTGTACAGAAACCAGATGGCGGTCATAAGAGTCGAGGGGCATGAAAAGGAAGCAGTGGTTGGGAAAGGAGTGAGACAGGGTTGTAGCCTCTCCCCGATGTTATTCAATCTGTATATTGAGCAAGCAGTAAAGGAAACAAAAGAAAAAATTGGAGTAGGTATTAAAATTCATGGAGAAGTAAAAACTTTCAGGTTCGCCGATGACATTGTAATTCTGTCAGAGACGGCAAAGGACTTGGAAAAGCAGTTGAACGGAATGGACAGTGTCTTGAAAGGAGGATATAAGATGAACATCAACAAAAGCAAAACGAGGATAATGGAATGTAGTCAAATTAAATCGGGTGATGCTGAGGGAATTAGATTAGGAAATGAGACACATAAAGTAGTGAAGGAGTTTTGCTATTTAAGAAGTAAAATAACTGATGATGGTCGAAGTAGAGAGGATATAAAATGTAGACTGCCAATGGCAAGGAAAGCGTTTCTGAAGAAGAGAAATTTGTTAACATCGAATATAGATTTATGTATCAGGATGTCGTTTCTGAAAGTATTTGTTTGTAGTGTAGCCATGTATTGAAGTGAAACATGGACGATAACTAGTTTGGAAAAGAAGAGAATAGAAGCTTTCGAAATGTGGCGCTACAGAAGAATGCTGAAGATAAGGTGGATAGATCACGTAACTAATGAGGAGGTATTGAATAGGATTGGGGAGAAGAGAAGTTTGTGGCACAACTTGACTAGAAGAAGGGATCGGTTGGTAGGACATGTTTGGAGGCATCAAGGGATCACAAATTTAGCATTGGAGGGCAGCGTGGAGGGTACTAATCGTAGAGGGAGACCAAGAGATGAATACACTTAGCAGATTCGATTCAGAAGGATGTAGGTTGCAGTAGGTACTGGGAGATGAAGAAGCTTGCGCAGGACAGAGTAGCATGGAGAGCTGCATCAAACCAGTCTCAGGACTGAAGACAACAACAACAACATCATATTTCGTGTTCAAAAACTTTGGTGCTTGTTTGTTGCATGTCATGTATTCCGTTTTTTCGAATGATATTTGTAGTCCTGCCTTTTCCTTGAGAATTTGTTTGTTTTTGAGCTGTGGTAACATCCATAGCTAAAATCGCCAGATCGTCTGCAAAGGCGAGGCAGTCTACTCTAATATCACTTCTACCTAACTTGATTGATTGGTCTATATTTTGAATCGACTTTTGCTCTCGCCGTTCTGTAATTACCTTTTCCAAAACACCGTTAAACAGTAATGGAGAGAGTCCATCTCCCTGTCTAACACCGGTCTTTATTTCAAATGGTTCAGAAATATCTCCCATGAATTTAAAGTTTCTTTAATCAGTGTTAGAGTGTTATTATCTAGCTTTGTTCCTTTAAAATTTGGAAAAGAGATTGACGATGAACTGAGTCGTAAGCCTTTTTAAAATCCACAAATGTACATACAATATTGTTACTAGAAATCCTTTGGTGTCTGATGATTAGTTATAAAGCAAGAATTTGCTCCAGACGGGATTAGTTTCGTCTAAAGCCTGCTTGGTATTCACCAATTTTAGGTTCTAGCTGTTCTTGGGCTCGATCAAGTAAACACTGCGAGAGGATTTTGTGTGTGACTGGGAGAAGAGAGATTCCTCGGTAATTATAGGACCCCCTTTTTATGCACTGGATGAATTAGGGCTGTTTTCCAGTCCTCAGATATTTTCTCAGTTTGCCTGATATGTCCTATTAGTTAAGTGATCTCTTTTATAGTGATAGGGCTTGCAGGTTTTAGTAATTCTGCGATTATACCGTCTTCTCCGGATGTTTTATTGCTTTTAAGTCTCTTAATTTGTTCAGTTCTTTCGATTTCGTCAGGTGCTTTAGAGTTAGCGTTAGTATTATTAGTTTGCTGTGGTTGGAATTTATTCGCTGGTTCTGGACAGTTCAATAGTTTTCAAAATAATTAGCAAGTACGTTACAATTTTCCTGGTTACTGAGAGCCAAACTGCCATTTTCATTTTTGGAGCAAAAAGACGTCGAGGTTGGTAACCAGTTAGTTTCGTTTTGAATGTTTTATAAAAGTTTCTTTTTCGATTTCCAAAAGTTGCGCATTTTCGTTGTTTCTTTTAGTCTGTCGGATTAATTTAGACGTTTCTTTTCTCGCAGTTAGTTTTATTCAGTTTTGTTACTATTCCAATTTTTGAATGCCTCATGCCTGCTGTTTCACAATCCGCATTCCATCAAGGGTGTTTTTGTTTCTTTCGAAGCGGAATTAAATTTTGTGCTGTTTTGATGACCTTCTCTTTTAGGCTTTGTTAAATGTTGAATTGTTTTTTGTCAAGTTCACTCCTTAGACTTTGGGGTTATTTCAGCAGTGTCAAATTTTGGGATAATATTTTTTGTTTTGAAGAGTTTCTGAGGCTAAAGTTTTACTTTTATTCGCATTAGATAATGGTCAGAATTAATATTATCCCTTTTCCTAACCTGGACACTTAAAATTTCTTTGTAGTTAAGGATATCAGATTGCCAAATGATCGATTTGAAATTCCCCAATTGGGTGCCCGCCAGGTTTTTTTGTTGAGAAGGGTTCTTTTTAAAATGTATTGACATGATTTTAAGGTTGAAATTTTTGCATGTTTCAACAAGTCTTTGGCCATTTTGGTTTGTACATTTATGCGCAGGAAATCCACCCACCGTTTTCAATTAAGCATTGAAATCACCCATTAAAATTTTAGCATGGTGTGAGGGAATTTTCGAGACGATGCTTTCTAATGTTTCCCAAGCTTCATTATCTTCATCAGGTTTTTTACGGTTGTGCTCATTGACTAGCATAAGGGCATTAATTAAAGTGTATACTTTATTTGCGCATTTAAGATAAATTGCCATTAGTCTATAATTAATGGGTTTTACCTCTGTTGTTGAGTTTAAAATATTTTTGGTGACTGCAAAAGCAACTCCCAGATGTGGCGCATTATTAAGTATTCTTTTATCAGTTTTATTTTTAAAAAGACGATAATTGCCGAAATCCGTGGTATTTCTTGAAGTGCCAAAATTCGAACCTTCTGTTCTTTTAATGTATCTCCCAACGTATGAAGTTTACCTTGTTGGAAAGGTGTTTGTATGGTCAGTGTTGCAACAAATTTATTTATTTTGGTTTTAAGTTGGCCAGAGGACTCCGACTTCCTCTGCTGAATCAGGTTGCTTTTTAACCTGCCCCCCCCCCCCCCTCTCCAGAATCCAAAAGATCAGTTGCGCCAGTAATACCGGCGGCGGATTGACCACCTGGGGTAATACTGTGATTAGTAAAATGCTCCGTGATAATTGTACCTGGAATCAGGCGGGGTTGAGTGAACTCAGAATGTTATGAATGGAAGCGTTAGTTCCACAACATGAATTTCAACCGCTCCACTGGTGAACAGACGCTGTCCACTTCGCCGCTTACTACAAGACAGACGCAAAGTGGATTTGGTTCTTTTTCTCCATTAGGTTCTACCGCTCTCTCTGCGTTTGGGAGTTAGGATTCCTCTTCCACCTTTGAGACCGTTGACCGGGCTTCGCTTGGAACCCTAGGCAGGGGCCTCCCAGGGTGCTACCATGCGGAGCCAGATGGGCCCAGGTATTTTTACGAGGTGTTACTCCTCCCCCTCCCCCTCCTCCTTTCTCATCACTTGCGAAATGAGGCCCTGCGCTTGCGACCGGCACTATTAAATATAATACTTTAAGGAAAAATGTCTTCCACTATTCATCGCTCAGTCTCATTGTGACACAGAAAAAAGTGAAATATGAATCCATAAAAATTGTTGAATGCTTACGACGTGTACCACTGGTTCTGTTCCATAGAAGAATATCTGAATGTTTGGTACTTAAAAAAAAACACACAGAATCTTGCATCTATTGCGTAGTACATTACTCATGATGGAGTATTTTCGATAGTCTATAGTCGCAACAACAGGCGATCGGCGACTGCAGTCATGTACATTTCATTTCATACCTGTAATCTTATACCTGCTGATGTTTTAACTCTCTCTAATGCTGGCGTTTACAACACTGTTTCATAATATGAAAGTGGACTACATCTTAATAACAATTCCAGAGAGAGTGTAAATCCATTGTAATTTTTTTTAGAGTTCCTTACCCGAATTGGTAAAAACGGAACCCTTATGGGATTACTGTGTTGTCCATCCATCTATCTATCTATCTATCTATCTATCTATCTATCTATCTATCTATATGTCTGTCTGTCTGACTGTTAAAAATCCTTTTCCAACGAATAGTTTATATCCCATACTATGGTCTGCGCTATCTTGGCAATGTAAAATAATTGAAGCTTCTAAGTCAGTGCAAACTAAAGACACTGCCATTTAC
The DNA here is from genome assembly GCF_023897955.1 of Schistocerca gregaria. Lineage (NCBI taxonomy): Eukaryota > Metazoa > Arthropoda > Insecta > Orthoptera > Acrididae > Schistocerca > Schistocerca gregaria. Next base: position 697,648,665 of record NC_064920.1, read on the forward strand.
GTCACATATTTTGACACTCGCAAACACAATCATCAAAACCTATTCGGTACTTCCCGTTCACCTAGAATCATGAGATTTGAAAAGAAGAAATGTTTCACAGTACAATAAATGGAAAAAGCCGAAAATTTTTAATTTGTAATTATGTCCACGAAGTAACATTTATTTCCTCATTTGTTATCTGACTTCAGAGGTAGAATTGAAAGATTCTCGAAAGTCTTGGAATTTCCGGGATCGATATTTTGCCAGTATCGATGTCGATAATAAGCAAAAATCCTCTAGATTCTCGATTCCCGGGATAGATGAAGTGTCTGTATACATAATTAAGTTTGTTCGGATCTCTCAGAGCGCGAATACTACCCGCACCTGGCCAATTTATTATTTATTGCTATGGGTTTCGATCATGACTCGTTTTCGAGCGTTACCTAAACATAATCAATGTATTACAGTAAACACAAAGATCGACTGAAAAACCTCCCGTTGACATGAACGTTATTACGGACTGAGCAGCAGCTTACGCCAAGGATGATAGGGGACACAATCGGCTGTGATCTTGTTATAGGAACCACCCCAGCATTTATCCCTAGTGATACATAGAAATCATCGGAAACCAGTATCGAGGTATCTGGGCAAAGCATTTCAAACCTACTTTCACAACACGAGCCCTGTTTCGGAAGTGATGTAATAACAGAAATTTAGATTGCAGTCTAACGAAGTTGTGTGATGTACCGATAAAAAAATTCAATAGATTGCTAATTTCTTGATTCTCTTTCATGACCTTTTCACTGTCAGAAAGGAAAATAGTTGTTAAATCGTTGGACAGCATTGGGTCGTTCCTCTTCTTATATTTTATTCGGTAAGTCTTAAAGATAGGAAACTGAAGGAAAAAAAATTATTCATCGACTTGGTGCAACTTTTCGTAATTTACAAGCTAACAGTCTAACCTTTCAGTTTGGTCTCCGCTGCCGTGAGAGAAACACTGACTGCTCCGAGCAAAAAGGTTTGCAACCATAAAACTGTCCACGTCAGAATAAATCTGGAGGGGCCGAGCTGGCCATGTGTGACCATCACACCGTGTCTATTCAATATTGTGAGTTGTGCACACGATATAAAGTTGTGTTCCGCAGAGGGCTGTGACAGAATAAACTTCCTAACTGTACTGCAGAAAAAACTCAGAATATTTTCATATTTTTATGGAAGCCTGTGGCAGCTCCGTGTGCACGAATGCTTTATATGCCCAGGCGTGCTAGATTGACACTCGATTACTTCCGACTGAAACGCCTCATACAGACGTGACGTCAAGCCTGCTTGTGTGCTTTTGACCGCCACCTATCTCGATAAATACTGAACTGATTTTGGATTAAACTGAATTTAAGAGTTCGACGTACCGTCGACGCTAAAGTCATTGCTTTGGATCATTGGAGACGGAGTGCAACCTTGCTTGACAAGTAAGGGGGGGGGGGGGGGGGGAGCATAAGAAATGATCTCAACTTATATCTTATATGCAAAGCGATTCAGGGAAACAATAGAAAACTTGACCAGGGATATTCAGTTGGAACATATACTATGCTTTCACATGCAGAACACTGATTTTCATATTAAAAAAAGAAACAAGCCGTTTTGAAACACAAATTTCTCGCATGAGAAGTACAGTAGAATAAATTTGTAGATAATTGAGTTGCTGCTGACTGTTATTAAAAAATCAAATTAAATATTTGTATAACTTCTTCAATAAATCTTGCCATGCAAGTAATAATAAGCCAGTTTTTTCGAATGTTTTTACTTCACAACATCTTAATGAGATTAAACTTCAAGCTTTTGAAACTTTTACTCTGTCGGAACACCGAGAATTCTCGTACTTTGATCGTACACCTTGTTTATTTCTAAGGCCAATAAAATTTTTAAAAAATGAGAAGACCTTCTTTTAGTCAATGAATTCTTCAGTTTAAATCGTAACTAGTAACACAGAAATCAAAATAAAATTTTAAAAAATAATTAGTATCGACAAATGTACAAAAAGGCAAAGTTTATAATAGTTTTTCGCCGAGTACTTCTCATTTCCCGTGGAACCCTGGTGTTCCGTGGAACACAGTCTTGTAAACACTGCACTACGTACCAACATGGAGTTATTTCTAGTTTCTGTGACAAACTACACTCTTAGTATGATTCTGTCATTAGAAAACTGTATGCCAAACAAATTACCGAATTTTTCTCCTGAATATGCCTAAATATTATTCTGAGAATCTCAGAGAAACTACATTTTATCATTTGGGCGTTGGAAGACGCCGTTTTGATAATATAAGTTACTGTGAAATCGCGTACACAACAAAACCATATTTTACGAAAAGTTCCACGAAGACCTTTGTAAAATATGACAAAAAATCACAATATTGCCCAAAGATGATTGAAAAAGTAAGCAAGCTCATTAACGGCTTCGGGAAAGTTCCACAACGTAAAAGATCCTGTCATCGCACAGCTGTCGGATCTGAAATCCCCAGACCTCGCATCACTGAGAAATATCTCACTTTATTCCGGTTGGTCGGAGCCAGAAATGGCAGGAGCCATACCTCACGCATAGGATTCACAGAATACAATGTAGAAACTTGTAAAATTCCTTGAAGCAAAGACGGCACACAGTAGTAGCAGTAGTAGTAGAAGGGAAATTATAAACAATGAGAGAACATGGATATCAGAATTTAGTTACAGTTGAAATACGTTTTTGAAAATCAAACACTCATTTGATGAAGTTAATAAAACTGAAATAACATTAGAAATTATTTGAACTGCTTTCAGAGTCTTCGCCGATGGAGGGTTTTGTGACATGCGTCACTAGAAATTGCTTATCGGTGCGTGCTCTCGTGACGTCGGTAGCTAGGTAGTGGTGGCGAAGTTTTAGCAGGTTTCCCAACGTTAATGTACACGTGTATATCTTTTTCACTTGTAATTAATCCAGTTGGCAACGGTAACATTCGTCCGTTGACTCCCTTTGTATTTGTGCTTGTCAGAAGCATAGGGGAGAGTGTATCTGGAGGATATTATATCTAGGAACACATGGTGTTCCCTGTTCGGTGTTTGTCTGGTGACTGACTTTGGAATCACATGAAGAAGCACTAGAAACAACCATACATGTTTTCGGAACTTTCTGATGTTACTGTTGTTGTGAGTCATTAAGGTTGTGTGTTTTGCAGCGATAATAAATATAACAAATTTTATGTATTTAAGTGCTGCATCATATTTTATACCTCGATTAGAAAAATGCAGTGATTGAGCATGGGAGGGGGTGATGCCGGTCCACGTTTGTCTGCGCACACAATACGGTAGTGGCAGCGGAAGTTGGGCATTTCCTTTCTGAATACTGTCACAAGCTTCCAATTGCTGTGCAGTATTTTTTTTTATTTATTGGCTTTCGGGCGATGCCCATACAGCCACCTCAAGCGTAGCGCCAGTTATGACGATAAGAATTCTAGGGACAACACAACACCCAGTCCCCGAGCTGGCCAGGAATCAAACCCGTGCCCCATAGCTTATCAATACGTCGCGCTGACTTCTCAGATACCGAGGCGGGACTGCAGTGCTGTATTGCGTTCGATTAACATGATGATAACGCCTTTCTACTCACTTTTACAGGTAGTTTAAGACATTCTGTTGCGTCAAATTAACATGTCGCACAAGGAAATACTGCGAAGAATGAAAACGCGTTCTAATTGTTACGTTACCGGTCGTCTGAAAACGACCGTTTCGGGTGGGGCATGAGGTTCTCTGGTTGCTTGGTGCTGTTTATTGCTCTAGTGCAGCTACAGACTTATTTTGAGGATATTGTCACAGAGCTTAAGATGAGTAAAATATTGTATATTTCGAAAACTATAGTCCGATTAAAAGTACTTGACTGTTGATACTTCACGGGCTGGAACTGGTTTCCTCCAATAAGAGCGCTCAACACCATGCCCAAACCTTTCGCCGTTGTCAAACTGCCGTTAACAATGGTCCACCTTGTCCGAATTTCTGGTTTGTTGTGTTTGGATCCCGAATCCTAGATATGGCGCTATAATTCCGTACTTCATCACATGTGACACAACAATAACGACGTCACGCGTTTCGTACACAGAACTGATCTTTCCACACTACACGCAATTCTGCGTCACTTATAATCACAGAGACCGGCTTACCTTAGAAAAGTATCGCTCGATATGACTTTTTCTATTTGGCTATTACCTTATAATACTATGCTGTACTTTTCTATGGTTAAATTTTTATAATTGCAAGTACAAAATAGGAATTTTATGTCCAAGGGCACATTTTGCCCGAGGTTGGTACTCCACTTGACCATAATTCTTATTATCTTCCCTATAACCACCAGGCATAGGCAAAATTTGCCCGTACGTTTTTCTTTCTTTTATTCAGTTGGCAACCTCGAACGTGAGTTTTACAGTGGTTTGTTGGGCTTCTAATTGTGGAGTTTCACTTTCATTGTTGATTTTAGATTTGCCATTATTACCATTAGCAGTTTGTCACAGTACAGCGACGCTTTTATTGTAAAGTAGATTTTGTAAGATGAGTTATAGAGGCTTGAACGACGCAGACGTTCTTGCAGAACTGTTACTCGACGACGAATTATCAGATTTAACTGAATCTGAGTTACATCATACAGAAGCAGAAAAGGATTCCAGTGAAGAAGCGGAGGACAATGAAGAAGAAACACACCATGCAGGTAACACTCCAAATAAATATGTTACTAGTTCTGGCAGAGTGTATCTTGCAGAAGCTCCGAGACATAATAAAAGGGATTTTGGTAACATAGTCCGTGAACGTCAAGGAATAATCAGTACTGGGAAAGTAACAAGCATATGTGAATCATTTAAAAAGATTTCACTCCTGGATTAGTACGGAAATACTTGACCATACAAATGAAGAAGCTGAAAGAGAAAATGTACCGGTATCTCCCATTTGTGATTCTGAAATATATGCATTGATGGGAATTTTAATTCTAATGGGAGTTTATCAGGGCACCAATATTTCTTTATCTGCTTTATGATCAAATTTATTGGGAAGAGCGATTTATAGAGGAGCTATGGGTAAGACAAGAGCATATCAGCTATTGAAAATTCTTTGCTTTGATGATAAAGGCACCAGGTCAGAAATACGTGTACGTGACAAATTTGCACCGCTGCATGAAGTATTTGAAGTATTGAATGGAATAGTCCCACGGTACTTCAGAAGTGGACCTGACAATACAATTGAAGAAATGTTGCCTTTTCAGAGGTAGTTGACGTTTCAAAGTTTTCCTCAAAGACAAACCTGGAAAATATGGAATATTAGCCTTAATGCTTTGTAGTACAACTGAACGACACATAATAAAAATTGAAGTATACGCTGTGAAAGACGGTAGACCTGCCAGTGAACGAGGTCCTCTTGAGATTGTGAAGAGACCGGTGGAGCCAATAAAGAATACAGGCCACAGTGTCACAATTGACCGCTTCTACATTTCTGTGGAGTTGGCGGACATTCTCTATCAAGACTACAAACTTAACATTGGTTGGGACACTCAGATCAGACAGAAAACATGTACCGCAGGAACTTACGACGACTGCAGGCAGAGAGCTGTATTCCTCCAAACTCGCATTCACAGACCCATCTTCAGAAGCCGCCAGTAACAATTGTCTCTTACATCACAAAGGAAAAACCAAATAAAAATCTGCTGATGTTGTCTACATAACATCGTAATGTAGGAGAAGTTGATACACCAAAAAAGAAAACACACATAAACCTGTACTATAATTCCACTACGGGAGGAGTGGATGACGTAGATCAAATGGTTAGGACATACTCTACAAAAAGTTGTACGATAAGATGGCCACTGTCATTGTTCTACAGCCTACTTGATATAGCTGCAGTTAACTCATACACACTGTTCAAGATGAATGCGCCTAAATGGAATGAAGGGAAACCAAACGCCAGAAAACTGTATCTCCATAAATTAGGCCACGAACTTTTGAAACCATACGTAGAAGAGCAAGCCATGAATTTGAAAGGACTCCAGTTGCCTATTATTTGCGCGATGGGGGAGACCCTAGGAAAGAAAATAGAGGTAAACAAAATTGCTGCAAATGAAGAACCAACTAGGAAAGCAAGGTGCTATTGCTTGAAGAATGCAAGTAACCAGAGAACAAGAGACAACATCACAAAAACCAAGTTAACATGTGGAAGCTGTGGGCATCATCTGTGTAGGACTCATTCAGAATCAACCATTTTGTGTGCAGGAGGTAAATGTCATCTGTAAGTGAAAATATTCTCTCCACGTGAAAAGTGTTTTCCGAGAGTTTTCAATGTACAATAACATGTATTTTAGCAAGTGTTTTCATTTCTGTTTTTGAAACTTTCTCTCAATGACAGAGCTGTATTATTCAGTTACTAGATCAAAGGGTACATAGAAACTTTAGACAGCCTTTGTATTCAATTACAAATCTTCGTATCTTGTTTACACAAACTTTCATTGACCAAGATTTGACCATTCTTGGTTGTTATATTCACCCTATGAGCGTCAAAAAATTGAGCTCTCAATTATGTTGTCACTATTTCCTGTTGAACTAATATCTCAACGGAAACAGAATTACATAAAATAAATACATATTACAACAAATTACAAGATTTACAACTTATAGTAACACGGGCAGTATTTGCCCTTGGTTGGTGCTCTGTGTAACCTAAAATACCTTGGCGTTTCTAGGGTTAAGTGAAGCCAAATTTTTGAAGGCTGTAATTCAGGCGATGCTACTGGAGTATTAGAGTCATTAATGTAACACCTATACATTGTCGCTGTGTCGTAGATCAATGGTTAGCGCAACAGTCTGTCGTGTATAAGGTCGTAGGATCGAAATTTTTTTATTATTTCTAAGTCTAATCAAATATTTTCATTATTATTTCTATTCAATTAATTAATTTAAATGTATTTTTTAATATCTAATACTTTGCCGCATTATTTTGATTATCTTATTGCTTTTCTTATTTGCCCTTATTTTTCCTCCTGTAATTTTTTTATCGTTTGGAACCTGCCACTATCGTCTGTAATCTACAAACAAGTGCTAACCAACCATCGGTTGGTAAAGCGGCAGATCGTGAAGGCACTGTGAGGATAGTTTCAGGTAACTAATGAATGATAGCGAGAAATTACAGTTTGTTTTTTAGCCCTGAAAATGAAAATTTTCTGCCTTGAATTTGCTCGTTGAGGTTACCTGTAATCGCCGGGAACAGAGCGATCGTGATTTTAGTTCTGCCACTGACTACTGACCGCCGTTTTCTCGAATACGTTGCAGATCACTACATTGTGGTTAAACTAGAACATGAGTTTAAAAATTCAGGACTACAAAACTCATCCTCTGCCGTAGTTCAGTCACTGGACACTTAAAATCGGCTGTCCACAGAGCATCTCGCATTCCCGTCATACCTCGCGACGGCCGCTAGCCACATTTCTCCGCGTTACACATTAACAGCATTTGGGAAGACACACGCAGTGTTTGTGTGCCAACTATAACCGAGCGGTAGCCACCGCACGATGAGGCAACGTTGTAGCGGCAAGTAAAAGACGTCATATATCAAGTGATTTTAATCGGACTATAGCTAAACAACAAGTGGGTGATTCAACCATACTTTGTCAGTCGTGCACCATTTGTACTTTGAATCGGAAGATCTTTTTGCCATGGAAGACGTGATATTTGCAAATGAACTGAGTTTCTTTAATGTCTCAAAATTTCATCTGTCTCAAAAATGGTAATGTGCCTAAGTTGCAGATAGCTTCTATTTCAAAACGTTTTTATCTTGTATCTGGCTTTTGATAATACTTCCTCTTAATTTGATTTATGTACTGATTGTTGGCGTCTAGTAGAGAGCAATAATGTAACATGTAAACTGTTAAATATGGTACTGACAAGATTGTTTCGATTGCAATGTTTTTAAATTTGAATAGAATATTTGTTGTTAGGTATATGACCCTGTTGTGGCAGGATCATTTTTTCGCATTTGGAAAATCGTTACTTTTCTGGAGCAGTTTTTTTTTAGTTTCAGTAAAACACTGCAGCACATAAATAGTGAATGCCATCATTTAAAAATAGAGAAAGAAAATAATTCAAATTCTGTCACAAGACTGGCTGGGAACGAAACTTTTCAACGTGTTTGAGGATACAATAGTCTTTCCTTTTGCTCTACATTAACGTTCGTATACAGACCACAGCTATATTTTTCTGCCACATGATAGAATTCTTACTGTCTGAATCACGTCAACTCGAGGAATTACAAGCAGTGGTTCAGGGTAACCTCTGCGACGCATCGTACAGTGGCTTACGCAGTATCAGTGTAGCTGTAGATGTGAAAATGTAGTTCGTCCATTGTTGCCACACGTCTCACAACCTCGAACTCGCTGTCTGGCGGTCAACATTCACGTTTCTGTTTGTAAGGAAAAATGTTCACCTCTTTCTCTTTATAACCATATTAGCTGATGATTGTCGAAATAGAGAGGATATAAAATATAGACTGGCAATGGCAAGAAAAGAGTTTCTAAGGAGAGAAATATGTTAACGTCGAGTATAAATTTAAGTGTCAGGAAATCCTTTCTGAAAGTATTTGTATGAATTGAAGCCATGTATGGGAGTGAAACACGGACGATAAACAGTTTGGACAAGAAGAGAATAGAAGCTTTTGAAATGAGTGCTACAGAAGAATACTGAATGGGTAGATCGCGTTACGAATGAGGAGGTACTGAATAGAATTGGGAAGAAGAAGAATTTGTGGCAAAACCTGACTAAAAGAAGGAATCGGTCGGAAGAACACATTCTGAGGCGTCAAGGGATCACCGATTTAGTACTGGAGGGAAGCGTGGGGGTTAAAAATAGAGGGAGTCCAAGAGATGAATACAGTAAGCAGATTCAGAGGGATGGAGGTTGCACTGGTTACTCGGAGATGAAGAGAGTTGCACAGGATAGAATAGCATGGAGAGCTGCATCAAACCAGTCTTTGGAGTGAATACCACAACAACAACAACAACAACAACCAGGTTCCAAATCGTTATGGAAGATTTATGCTCAGCTATATTCAGCTTATCTCAACACAGCTGTTACTATAATTAACAGAGAGCATTTGTCATGACATTAGTTATTGTGAGTAATATTCATTGTTTCTATTCTCTTTTTATATCATTGCATCTTTGCTAGTTCAGGTGTTTTTTCTGTATCAAAATATTCTACTGTGCCTCACTTTTATTAGGTTATGCTACGTATTTATTATTAACATATTTATTTCTGTGTATGTAATATTTTCTCCAAAGGTGTTCATAATTTTCCTGTAGGCAGTATCTAACTTATCCCTACTGATATATGCTTGCCCGCATCTCGTGGTCGTGCGGTAGCGTTCTCGCTTCCCACGCCCGGGTTCCCGGGTTCGATTCCCGGCAGAGGCAGGGATTTTCTCTGCCTCGTGATGGCTGGGTATTGTGTGATGTCCTTAAGTTAGTTAGGTTTAAGTAGTTCTAAGTTCTAGGGGACTGATGACCATAGATGTTAAGTCCCATAGTGCTCAGAGCCATTTGAACCATTTTTTGATATATGCTTCTACATCTTACATTTGTCCTCTACCCATTCCTGCGTAGTCATTTTGCACTTCCTGTCGATCTCATGTTTTAGACATTTGTATTCCCTTTCGCCTGCTACTTTTTTTTATAGCATTTTTATATTTTCTCCTTTCATCGATTAAGTTCAGTATCTCTTCCTTTAACCTAAGATTTCTACGAGCGCTCGACTTTTTACATGCTTGATCCTTTTTCATCTCTCAAAGCTACCTGTTCTCCTTCTACTGTATTCCTTTCCCCTGTTCTTGTCAATCGTTCCCTAATGCTCCCTCTGAAACCCTCTACAACCTTTAGTTCTTTCAGTTTATCTAGGTCCCGTATCCTTAAATTACTGCCTTTTTGCAATTTCTTCAGTTTTAATCTGCAGTTCATAAACAGTAAGTTGTGGGCAGAGTCCAGCTCGTTGATGGAATAAAAATATTTAAGATATTCGACCGATGAGAGGAGGGTAAGTGGTAACTCCTTAATCACCATATTTTGTTGCAGCCTCCAAAGCAGGATTCCGACGTTCTACCTTTGTAAGTAAGAGACAGTGTTATGATAAATTTGTATCCGACGCGGACATGGAAAATGGCTGTGGTCATCGTATAGCTTATCAAGTGGAGCAAACTGTAAGCCTGCTCAAATGGCTCTGAGCACTATGCGACTTAACTTCTGAGGTCATCAGTCGCCTAGAACTTAGAACTAATTAAATCTAACTAACCTAAGGACATCACACACATCTATGACCGCGGCAGGATTCGAACCTGCGACCGTAGGGGTCTCTCGGTTCCTGACTGTAGCGCCCAGAACTGCACGGCCACTCCGGCCGGCTGTAAGCCTGCACTGAGAAGGAATAACGGAAGAAAAGAGTTTAACTTCTCGTCGACTACTAGGTTATTAGAGAAGGATTAAGGGCAGGATGGATGAGGATTTGGTAGGAAATCGACCATGGTATTTTCACGGGAACCATCCCCCGATTTTCCTTGAGGATTTACAAAAACCACAAAAAAACCTGATCTAGATGATTGGACAGAGATACGGATTATGGTCCTCCCGACTGTGTGCCTAGCACCTTAACCACTGCGTCACTTCACCTCACTGGCTTTTTAACCCCATTCATACTTTTGCTCCCATGTCGTTCGTAACAGCTTGACAGAAGTACCATCAAATTTAACATTCACTCATTACAAACATCAGTACCACACAATTACCTGCTTTCGTTGACCTATTGGGTATTGATGATGGATCTGGAGGTAGCCAGAAAGAATCCCCAAAACGAAAGAAATTTTCGTCAGCAATATCTGGCCGAAAGGGGTAGGAAAGGGGGCAGCGCATAGTATATTATAATCAGACTTTATATCAGTTCCCTTTGTTAAGCCCTCAGACGCAACTGCGATGTACCACGATTGATTATACTGATTATGTTGGATGCGTACGCTGTTTAATGTGCTGCGGTTATTAAGTGGCGTCATTTTTTCTTTATAAAGCTATAATGACTAGACATGTTTGTACGTCTTATCAAAATTTGTTGATTTCGACCCCTGTCACCATCATCAACTGACTAATACTTTGGTAACGCCGAAAAACGTGAGTTTTACCTAAATTTTTCTGATTTGTCCTTACCCATTAGTCAAATGAAAATTTGCGCACAGGATGTAATCGGCTGACTGTATGAGACATACGCGTACGTTATGCTTGACAAATTTCGTGGAATTAGCACAAGGTTTTACCCCCTCAAGTTCCATGCATATGCTTAAACATGCATGCCAATACAGAAACGACACTACACTTGCACAAGTTCTCAACTTTAGTACGTAATGAATGCATCTTCGACATACTGCTTTGAGGGGAGTGTCACACAGCAAACGATGTACGAAAGATTTTACATAAACATCAGCTTTTTATTTGTTGTGTTTGCTTATTTAGCAAATGTAGCAATTATGGACCTTTCATTTAGAATTTGAGCGTTCACGGAAGCCAAGTGTGTTCTTTCCGGAAATAGTTAACAGTATATCGCAAATAAATGAGGAAACAGAATAAAATGCTTATGAAAATTGTTTGGCGTTACTCATTGTTCGACAGTTCGGTTTCGAGATAAATCTAAGTTGAATTTTTCCTACTTGACCACAAGTGTACGCAGTGTAAAGCATGCTGAGGACCTACCAGTTAAAGATTTCGGCGCTAAAATCTGTACGATAAAGACTAGACTAATGTGTTCTTCCAGGAGGGGATATAACTGTGGTTTGCTTAGAATGATTACAGAAATTGCATAACTGGCATCAGCGGCTCACATTGGACGCCTTAAGACTTCAAGGCACAGTTCGGGCGAAATGCATGTAGTTGTGTGATGACCGAACAGTCCGTTCCATCTCATTTCATTACTAATGTTGAATTCAGTGAAAGTCGGTGGTGAAATGATGAACTGCGGTAGAAATTGTAAGGTCATGGACTCTTATCAGTAAAAAAGAAGAGGAATAACAAAACGCTTCTCAAATTGAAATCCATTCTGGATTGTTCATTTATATGAGGGATACTCTGCGATGACTATATTGGAAGTATGTGGTAAGTACAGGAGGGCTAGACAGTCCATTAACACAGGGAATAATTTCATTGTAAGTTTAATAACACAGTTATTTGTGCAAAACTTTCGTATCTGCACGGCTCCGCATCCTCCTCTTCATCTGCAAGTATCGATTCTCAAGTGCAGTTGCACTGTGCTCTTTTTAGTACCGAATTCTGATCGACTTGAAATGTGAACGCACCACTGATGCACTAACTTCAGCACATGCTTCCATTCGAGTTAATGGATGACGACAGCGACGGACATCCAAAACATTTTTCAACGAAAAGCTTTCTTCCTGCAGTTGTTTTTCATCAAACACGGAACGGCGAACAATGAACTGGTCGACGCACAGACTGTTGTTCTCCTCCCAGAACAGTCCCGTGGCCATCACGGTGCAGTTCACATGAGAAGCACTGTTAACACATACATGATCAGTGTGGAAGGGTCATATTTTAAATACCTTATCATCTTACTGTTACAGGCGTATAGGTCACGTGTAAAGGGATTTTCTGGCCACACTGTTCAGTGTTGCGGACGCACTAGTTTAATGAAACTTGTGATTATTTCCTCCGAAGTCACGCGATGAGCAATGTTAGTTAGCATTCGGAAGCTCAACCCTTGTTGCAGTGGCGCGCCACTGCAGTGTGACACGTGTCCGCGATAGCAGTGTGGAATGAGGTGTGTGACACCAGTCCTCGCCACGTGACACCCTCACGTCAGAGCAGGGCGCCGCGATGCAAGAGGGGACCGCTCCGCCATATGTTTCTGGCAGCCTCTGCCGTGTCACTGTCACGCCTGCCTTCTCGTTCTGCTCCGCGTCCACGAGTTTCTCTACAGCTAAGTGCACCTGATGGTTAAAGTACCCCTCCATATTTGTATAATACCATGTAGTCTATATTCTTTCTATCGCGTGTACTAAGGACCCTAACACACGCTCAGGCATTTGCACAGACAAATCGTTGTGTCTGTATGAATCGTCGACTGAAAAATTTGTCTGTGTTACTATCTGTGATCTGCCTGTGCGAAATCTGGCGGTGCTCGAACTGACGCAGACCAGATGTGCTGACCAGATGTAGTTATTTAGTACCTCACGTATGGACGATATGTCTTCAGAATGACGTGGCTCAGCAATGGAAGTGATATCACAGCATATAGTTTCAGACAAGTATAAGTTCCGCCAGTTGCCAAGTGCCTCAGTGTTATTATAAGTCTTGATAAGCACTCACTGACTTTTTCATTACAGTGTCATGTCTCCTAATACAGAATGTTCCAGGAGGAAAGAGCAGTGTTTAAGGATAAGACAGGAATGATCATTAGAAGCAAAAATTTCCAGTGATCACAGCATCTTAAATGCATACCTTAAGAGCTGTGAGCACTTGTTCATCTTCGCAATTGTGGAACACATCTGCTTATACCTCTTAACGTATGCACTTTAGAACTCATTTACAGGGTGAATCACCTAAAACTTGGACCGTAAATATTGCGGAAATGGAAAGCGCTATTCATGTGCGGTTTTCATAGAACGGATTGGTAGTCAGGGGCTCTTGTCAGCCAATCGACAGATTTTACTAATACCTAGAAAGTGTATTTTTTGTCCAAACGTACACTCTTTTTAATGGAACAATCCCTATTGACATTAACAAACTAAAAGTAGGGTATGTTATGTCAGTTGTGCTTGTTGAAATATTCTAGTGCGAGTTTTTTTTACGAGATATCTTGTTATGAAAAGTTCCCACAACGACACTTGCACAGTACCTGTGGTAGCACACACCAAAGTACAACATATATGCATACACTAGTTATGTCGAATCTAACCAGTAACGAGACGATTGACCATCACAAGTTGTATTCAACATGACCACCGGCAGCTGTATACGCTTTCTGTCTGGTATGGAAAGACTGCTGCACATATGCTTGCATTTCAGCGGAAATTTCCGAGCATGCTGTCGCAATATTTCGTTGTATATCATCGAACGTAGTTCGTATGTCCTTGTAGACAGCGTGTATCAGGTTCCCTCCTACAAGTGTCAAATCCGGGGAATGGGCTGACCAAGTTATAGTTCCTCTGCGTCCAATCCAAATATTTGGAAACAATTGGTGAACCCATACTGTAGTACTTCGTTCACTATGGACTGGACATCCATCGTTTTGGTACCACATTTCCTCCTAGTATGCAGAGGAACGCTTCTAGCATACTTAGAAGATAATCTGTTGGGAGGCTGCGACACGTATGCGTGTTCAGTGTTCTGTCTATGAAAAACAGGTCTATGAGCTTATGGCTCACTATTCCACACTACATGGACGCTGATGTTCCATCTTTCGAAGCCAACGCGGATTGTCAACAGACCAATAGAGCGTGTTTCGGCCGTTTACCTGGCCATGATTGGTAAATGTCGCTTCATTACTAAATAAGATACATGATACATCTGGAGTACCCTGTCTTTATGCCCAGGTCCAAAAGGTGTTACACTACCACTTTCACTTGACTGGTTGAAGAGGTTGACGTCTACACCGTAGAAGAACGAACTGTATTCTTCCTACATTCTCCATACACCATGAGCATGTCAGACTTTTCTACTTTGGTGAATCCCATCTTCCACTCACGGCCGACAACTTGGACTGTCATACATTAATTGACTAGCAACTCGCGGTGCACTCAAGGAACACACACACACACACACACACACACACACACACACACACACACACGCACACTGTAAGCAGACATAACAACAAAGTACTTAGCAACTACGCGGGGTGAATGGCATAAACATTGTAAGTGTGGGAACTTTGCAAAATATGATATCCCGTACACGACTCGCAGTAGAGTCCTGCCACAGATACCCCTGACATTCTAATTTACCCTACTTTTAGTTCGTTACTGTCAGTAGGCATTGTTCCATTTAAAAAGAGCATGTTTGCACAAAAAAATACACTGTCTAAAGTGTTTATTGGCTAACAATACGAGCCTCCGACCACCAACTCATTCTAAGAAAACCGTACATCAATAGCACTTTTCATTTCCGCAATATTTGCTTTGCAAGTTTTAGATGCACTATAAATACTAGACTTTTTTCCTTCGAATAATCATTTCTGCCGCATTCCTGAATATTCAGCATTCCTCCTGGGACACCTGGGCGCCGTGCAGCACACTGCAATAACACAAAGAATGCCTCTTATTAAACTGCCTTCTTTTTTTAAATTTTTACCTGCTTCAAAAGATTAAAATGCGAACGTTCTAGAAGCAACTCTTTTGTCCACCTTATCTGCACCGATCTTTTTTATAACTTCCGACTTAATAGTACTAGACAAAATAAATATCTTCGAAGCAAATTTACTTAATTTTACCATGGCCGTAAAATACTCTGCACACTCTAGCTAGTGATTATGAACTATGAGAAAGCTGTATTGTGGCTGGCACGTGTAAATACGAACTGAATACCGCGGACTAGATGTGTAGACGATAGTTGCAAACATTACTTGATTAGACAAACCTGAAAGTCTAGAGGAGTCTATAGGCTTCGCTTTCTACATACGTTTCACATCTTCTACCACGTGTGTTAGGTATCTAATTTGTGAGCTTCCTTTCCCACCGTACGATTTCCACACTGAGTGGTTTCATCTGCTTTTTTTTTCTTTTTTCTTTTTTTTTAATGCCATGTCTCATGTTAACAAGAGACGTCCTACAGAAGAAGTATAACGGTTTTAATTACACCATTTGAACTTCCAATGTCGAGGCAATATGGAACTATAAAATACTGTAGGGTGACAGTCTGGAACCGCGAGATCACTATGGTCGCAGGTTCGAATCCTGCATCGGGCATGTATGTGTGTGATATCCTTAGGTTAGTTAGGTTTAACTAGTTCTAAGTTCTAGGGGGACTAATGAGCTCAGACGTTGAGTCCCATAGTGTTCAGAGCCACTGGAACTTGCCCAGCCTATGCAAACTGAAACGAGTAAATAAGACCCTCGAACCATACCTTGGAGAACGCTGGTTCAGATCTCCGTCCGGTCACCTTTATTTCTGTGTCTGCAGTTTCCGTAAACAGTTCTAGGTGAAATCTGGGCTGCTTGTTCTGAAAAGATACGGCCGACTTTCTTCCCCAATCCGAGCTTGTGTTTGGTGCAATAATGCATGCGAGGCTGGCAATCGTTAAGAATTAATGCCAGGCAAGAATAGGGCAGAACAGCGGACTGACGAAGGACATTTTACTAATTTAAGTAATTAGCAGCGGCTGAACAGGTGTTGTTGTTGTAAAGTAAATAAAACTTACAATTTTTCAGATGTTTATTGTAAAGCTATTGAGAAACTGTTGAGATTCGTTAGCAAACATGAGGTCATTTTAAAAACTAATATTGCAGATATAATTGCTTTTGTAGACGTTAAGTCAATAAAATTTACGCTACGCTGAAGTCATTGGCGGATATTGAAATACACTGATTCGCAACCAAGATTCGAAACTTCACTCTCTTTATATTCTTCTTGTTCACAATATTAACACTTCACTATAAATACGACGTTTATAGTTTTCGTTGCTTCCCTAACAGGTTCCACAATAGTCGTTCTTTTCTGTAACTAGAGGCAATAGGCTGCAAATAAATGTCGGTGAACCAAAGGGATATTTTTGTATTTGTCCTACTGTCCCTCGGGTCTTATACCGTTCTATATACGGTAACTCTTACGAAATACAGCAAAGTGAAACTAGATGTGTAATGGGTATTTAGCAACGAACACTTGTTTCCGAGTAGACACGTCTTTTTGTGCGTGCGAACCTAACTCGTCACTCTTCTACATTTTCGCTAACTGGAAAAATCTCGTTTAATAGTAAATCTGTTTTACAAACAATCAAAGGACTGGACGCAGAGGGAGTGACTGTAAATGCACGGTGCCTCAATTAATTACTTTTTATTCGTTTAGCCTGCTTTAATTTCAACCTTTTACCTCAGCTGAAACGGTACCTTGTGAAATACGCACTCGTGCTGCCCGAAATTAGGCTTAAATTTTCTCCTCATGTTACGCCTGCTGGAGTTTTAATTGCGCTGGGTTTCAACAATTTCCCGCCGGCTGCAGACCGAGTGGGTAAGAGGATTGTTTTTTGCGCGAAGAATAGATTCCATTAGTGCCGATATTCAATTGAATCTTGGATAATGCGTTCGCAGCCAAATTTAAGGCGATTAAACGATCGAAGTGTAAGATGCGATATCTAAAATTACAGCCAGGGTTTTCAGAAAAATCGGCAGACTCGGTCAGGAGTTACGCTGGCCGTCCCGTTACAAATTCGCGGCTCTAGTCGTGAGTACTTGTTTTGGCTGACAACGCAAAGTGCGCGTTCGTTTTTGCCTCTTATTTTCCTTTCATCTGAATTAGAGCGCGCAGTAATCTCAAATTCAACCAAAATCTCTCATCGACTCAATTTGTGCGTGTGTTCTTTTTACTAGCTGTGCCCTGTTTTTCACAAATCGTATGTGTTCTTGCTCCGTAACGAAAATGGTTCTCGCCTGGAGTGCAAAAGACACCCTCATCGAGTCACAGTTATTTTCCGTTTCCCGGTGCGTTTCACATTATTAAATAGAATAATCCAATAAATTAAATAAACCGTTGTAATATATGTTGCTCATGTGTACGATTTTGTAGATATGCTAAGGCACTATCTTTCATTGGCTAAAATCATGTCAGAGTACGAGCTCCACTTTACACTAACGGATACTGCAGAGACTGTGTACCCCGGATCCACTAAAATATAACCTCAAAGATTGTCCTCGAAATCTTGAGTAAATTAGCATACTGAAAATTTTTCGGTGCACCTGTTGATGTAGTTCTAGTAGACATGAACTTGCAGTTGTTGTTGTTGTTGTTGTTGTTGTCGTCGTCGTCGTCGTCGTCGTCGTTTTTACTGTTGTGATCTTCAGTCCAAAGACTGATTTGATGGAGCTACCTACGCTGGTATATCCTGTGCAAGTCTCTTCATGTCTGCATAACTACTGCAACCTACATCCATTAGAAGCGGTTCAGAGGTTGGCTGCTAGATTTGTTACCGGTAGGTTCGATCACAGGCAAGTTCCGTATTAAAGAGCTGCTTCGGGAGCTCGAATGGGAATCTCTGGAAGGAAGGCTACTCAGAAAAATTAGAGAACCAGCATTTCAAGCTGACTGCAGAGCGAACCTACTGCCACCAACGAACATTTCGCGTAACGATCACGAACATAAGGTATGAGATATTAGGGCCCCTACGGAGGCGTATCGATAGTCGTTTTTCCCTCGTGCTATCCGAGAGTGGAACAGGAATGGAAATGTCTACTAGTGGTACCACGTATGCCCTAGCACGCACCGGACGGTGGCTTGTTGAGTGTTTTTGTAGAGGTAGATGTCGATGCAGATGTAGAACCTGCGTACTGCATTCGAGCCTTAGTCTGTCGCTACAGTTTGTACCCCTCTACACTCCTGGTGGGTACCTAACTGATCATTCTTTGATGACTCAGAATATGCCCTATCAACTGATGCCTTCTTTTAGTCAAATTGTAGAATAATTTTTCCCCCCCCATGTCGGTTCCGCACCTTTTCATTAGTTACTCCACCTTACCATCTAATCTTCAGTATTCTTCTCTGGCAGGCTGCGTACAATAGCAGTCGAAACTATGGTTGTCTTACTATATATGACGTAATGGCACACCCAGAAAGATTTCATTGAAATGGACAACGGACGCGAAAACGTACGAACTTAAGTATGAGATTAGCTCAGGCTAAATTGTACAGTTAAATAATTGGCTACGTGGCAGACTGATTGCAAAAAATGAACTAAAACATACTACAGTGTGCAGACATTTTTGAACGAGAAGATGTTAGGAATGTGATAGAAAAACATTGGGTATCAGGGAATGAAACATTAACGGTGGTGAGTATATATGCTGAACTATTGCAAATAAGCACAGATAATATGAAAATCTTTACAGACGTATGACTGACTTTGAATGAGTAATGTTTACAGCTGTTCAAATGGTTCTAAGCACTATAGGACTTAACATCTGAGGTCATCAGTCCCCTAGACTTAGAACTACTTAAACCTAACTAACCTAAGGACATCACACACATCCATGGCCGAGGAAGGATTCGAACCTGCGACCGTAAAAGCAGCGCGGTTCTGAACTTAATCCCCTAGAACCGCTCGGCCACAGCGGCCGGCCCGGCTGCTCAAAGAGCAGGATTTTCCGACGTCATTTTGTGTGAACAACACACGTTATGTGGGCGTACAAATTCCAGTCTATAGAAAGACGAGGTGTAAGGGAACTCTGAGATAACAACATTCTCCAGGATAGGTCGACGGCATGCTGCAGACAGTAGCGAGAGTTGGACGACCGGCGCGGCTCAGTTGTTTCTGATCGCCGGCTAGGTGCGTGGAGTATATTCAGTAGACCTAAGGAGAGAACATGGTCTACTGCGCATGTTCTCAACATAATAACCATTTGTGTGTGTGTGTGTGTGTGTGTGTGTGTGTGACTGGCGGTCAACGACTCGAAGAAACCATTCCGAGGTATTCACCGTCAGTCACATTCGGTTTTGTTACTAACAAATCTCTCCTCTATCCTATCTTCTTTTTATATTCTTCTTAAAAAACAACAGAATTTTATTTATATTTCAACCTTAAATTATTGTTATTTTGAAAAGTATAATTTTTGTAAATGTTGTAGATAAAACAAAAAAAAGAAAACTATAAAATGGTGAAAAATGAAAATTTTAAGATGTACGATATGTTTTAAACATCGGGTAACAAGTCTATAATTTGGCAATAAATAAATAACAAAATAAATGTTCTCATCATCAAACCGGGCTACTCACGAGATTTTGGGACAATGCAGCTTGTCTACAATTTGTGCCAACAGTGAAACTCGAATATTACACTTTTCGCCTTGTTTTATGCACGTTTTTGCATTTTTTAATTTTAGTAACAGCTATCATGCAGTACTGTCGTTGGTACGGACGTAAAGACAGGTACCGTTATGTGAAAGGAGGACCAGTTACTTTTCATAAGATGTATAACAGACGTATAACTGTAAATGGTATATCAACAGGAAGCACCATATACGCTGAAAAATATCAGGACAAAGTATTATAAAATAGTGAAGCGATAGTTTCTGCTATTTTATGGCCAAGTGTTCACAAGACAAGTGCTATATAAATTTTCGACTGTGTTTGCGCAAACTGCAAGTCACTGTATACATATTGGTGCTTTGTTCACATGCAGATAAAATTTGTTCTTAAGTCTGATTAATTTCCTGCATTTTATGCATGAGAGCTTCCTACACAGTGTCAGTGTAACTCAATTAATTACAACAGATTCGACGCGGCCACTTCTTTTATTACTCTAAAGTTCGAGCATTGATCTTTAATTTTTTAATTTTTGTGCGGTATGTCTTGTTTTACTTTGCTGATGAGATGGCGAAAAAATGTCATATATTATACGTGTCTATGAAAAGCTGATGAGTAAAGGAAAAAATTGAAAAAATGGACATTGAAATTGAAAAAAATGGACATGCAGGTGGTGCATATCGCTTATGGTATTCCAAATTTCATTTTTTTCGTGACGCTTCGGCGCCGTCTAACACAGTGTCACTGTAACGTAATTAATTAGAACTAAGATTCGACAATAAGTGCAATATAAAACGTAAATAAATATTGCTGGATGTCACTTCTCATCCCGTTACCGAAAAAACGCAAATAAGGTGGAACCTGAGCTATGATACTGTGACGGAAAAGCACAATATCATTGCTGCTCATATCTTTAAGCCAACTGCAGTTCCTAGTATCAAACTGTTAAGATGTCTGTAAAATGAATATACAGAATTTCACGGTGCTTCTGAAGGGTATTTATGTGTAGCAGCGAGGTAATAATACTCAATATTCGTTAAGCTCTGTAGGGCTAAAATGCGCCATCCCAAAATCGTGTGACTTGAGCTGCAGGAAAGGTTCCGGACAGAATTCTCGTTCTGGCATCCGAATGCTCACTCCATCAGTAAAATTGCAATATATAGCTCAATAATTTGTAATCATCCTCTTCTGTTGACGTATTCAAGAAGGCGCATTTGGTTTGTAGGCACTACCTGTATTCCACTGTGGGTTGTTGCATTGGTACAGTCACGATCTCTGTTAAATGTCGTATAACATAGTACTACAAAAAAGGAAACAATGAAGGGAAAGAATGCTGACAACTCCTTGACTTGTAACGCAACGTTTCTTTTTTCTTTTCTGTTTTCATACTGAAGAACCTGGCTTAAAATATGCCAATTCTTTCATTTTTTCCTCGAATCGTTTCAATAGCCGCTTTGCCATATAACCATTTTACCAACTGTCAGAAAACTAACTTTTACAGCAACTTAAGAAATAATTACAGCCTGATGCTCGTGACTCGCTTTTCCGCGATTTGAGGCAGACACGTTAGTTAGTATTAGTTAGTCCTTTTTTAGAGTGGTAACTTCATCTTCTCGCAGACCCGAACACTGCAAATTAGTCTCTCTTCCACCATGTCCTACCGGCAATGCTGTTTTGTAAGTAGAGCGTGTTCTAAGAAAGTTTCGCCGACCTCGTTGCTATACATCAGCGATCGTAAATTCAAAGTCGAGGACTTGCAACGAGGAAAATTCCATAACCATGGAAGTTACGCATTCAAGGCGACAGGCAGTTCCCGGTTCAACTCGTGAAGAAAAGTTCATAACTTCGAGTCGTACCAACTGTTCTGTAATTCACGATATCCGCACATGACCAGCTTTCTGCTAAGTGTTATCATCGAGTAACGCAGGACTCGCAACTTCTGGTGTGTCCACCGTAATCAGAACATGTAAAGCGTTATGTACATTATATCACTAAATGTGGCACCAGTACTTTTTTGTCATTTGGATTTATTTCTTTACCTTCGATAGATATTTGAAAACTAAGCAAACGAATTTATAGCTCGACAAGATTAGATCCATGGCGCGCATTGGTCAAATCCTGGTTCCCGAGGGGGGTAGGGGCAGCTAAATCGGTGCAATGTTCGATCCCAAATGCCTCGACTTCGTTGTTAGTGTTCATCCATTATCATTCAAGCTTATCGATATGGCATGCTACAGCATTGTGACATTCCAGTACGGAGAAATACAAACCAAAAGTAGCGTAATTCCCTCAAAACCTCGAAAGGTACCTGGAGTAGAATAGATTTTTGTTTCGATAGCGTTCTGTTGCACCAAGAGACCTTTCAGATTGTTCAGTCATACATTGGTGATCGTAGCCGAATATTTCCGTCAAGTGCAGTCTGTACTGCACATTAACCCGCAAAACACAGATACCGCGCGACTAGTCTTCAATGAAACAGCCTGCAGTAAAAGAAGAGAAACAAGAAACGTTGCCGAATGCTTTGGAATGAGAAATCTGTATTACTTCGTTGAAATTACTAATTTACTTTGACTCACGCCCTTTATATTCTGTCTGTGAACTTGTGCTCTGCCGGGGAAATGCTATTACAAAAAGACAAATTCCTCGCAGATGTCGTCGGTCGTGTGAAGTCCCACGTGTTTCCACGAACAGAATCCACGCATCTGTAGCGGTCGTCGGCGCGCCAGACAAATTACTCTACGTATTGCACTACTGATTAGTTAGGAAATATTTAGCGGCAGACCCATATGTATTATCGGCATTTTTACATTTATAAAAGAGTCCCAATAATGGTCACCAGCCTCGCTTTGCCGCACGAGGCGAGGTTAAAATAGTCTCTACTCGAACATCAGTGTTAAATGCCATGCAGCAACATAAATGTGTTCAGAACGATTTCGAGGTCCGACCACTGGACAGAACATCGCATTAGTGAACTTTCTCCAACCAGTTACTTTCAGTTTCCATTGAAATATCGAAAAATCAATTCGTAGTAAAGGTTTCAAAGCTATATAGGTCGAGAACCAACCAAAACCGCAACATCAAATATCGACGAGAGAAAGCAGGTTATAATCGTTTTTCAAACCTCGTCCCCCCCTGCGGGTCTGGGGGTTAGAATAGGCCCGAGGTATTCCTGTTTGTCGTAAAAGGTGTCTCACACTTTTCAGTCCTATAAGTTCAGGTCTCATTTTCTGGTTTGACCTGCCACTTTCCAAATTCGACAGAAGCACGGGCCATATGGAGAAGGACGCCTTACGTGGTGCATGAGTTATCCATAGTGCCCTTGGATTGGATCTTCTGAACCTCTTGTCATAGCTTTACACCTCAACCTGCAATTCAACTATTTCAGCGAGGACACTTTCCAGGATATGTCATCTTATTCCGTTGTCCCGTGTCGTATTTCGCCCTATGACAATATTGGATTCCTCGGCGCCCAATATCCAGCACAGTAGCCAGCCCGTTGTGGTGGGGCCGTCGTGTGCCCGTTTGGCGGTAGCCCCCTGACAACTCAAGGATCGCACTGCTGATGCCTGAGCTGTAAACTCCCCATGTATGCCAAGGAGTAGATCGCCCATCATCATGAGGCATCCGGACTCCGAGCAACAGCCATCATGCCAGGTGGCCTTTGCTGTGGCTGGGTGGCGCCTGTGGTGAGAGCCCCTGATAAGAGTGGGTGGCATCAGGGCAGATGACCCGCAATGAAGCAAACTAAGTCATCTATTGCTAGGTACCGAATGGCCGCAGCATTCTCTAAGAAAGGAAACGTTGATCACAACGCTGACAGGTATGATCCTAAGTCGTTTCCCTCCCTAACAACACCTTGGGAGGAACGTAGGGCTTCAGAGCGACATGATCCCTATTCGCCACGTTACTTAGTTTGCAGCAGAACTGATGGGTATTCCTGTCTGGAAACGAAGCCTCTGTCTTTTGTTGAGCACCTAGTTTGGGGAAGTGACAGCGCTGTCCAAAATGCACAATTGGTCGATTTTGATTCAGACGGCACCCCCAACCCAGTCCCGGGCGTTACTCGCCTATGACAAGCTAGGTGATATTCCTGTTTCAGTCATTCCCCACAAAAGCCTTAATTTGGTCCAGGGTATTATTTTTCATCGTGACCTCTTGTTACAGTCTGATGACGAACTAGGTGCCAAGTTAGGGTGGTAGGCTGTCCATTTCGTCCGGCGCGTTGGCAGGGGATCCAAAGACAATAGAGTTCCTACTGGTGCCTTCATATTGGCCTGAAAGGGTCAAGGTGATGGTGTACCGATGTGACGTCAAATCCTATGTCCCTCCCCCTATGCGGTGCTTCAAGTGCCGGAAGATTGGGCACATGTCTTCCCAGTGTCCTTCCAGCGCCCCATGTGGAGACTACAGACGTTTGCTTCATCTGAATACTCCATGTACGCCGCCTCCTACCTGTTTGAAGTGTGGACAGCATCACTGCCCCTACTCGCCAGACTGCCCAGTACTCCAAAAGGAGCACAAAATTATGGAGTACAAGACACTGAAGGGGCTATCTTATCACGAGGCTAAACTCAAATATGAAATGTTTACATTCTATCGATGACGCCGCTACGTCCATTGTCTAAGGTTGTTCAAGTGGGCCCTCAGGGCTGATCATCTCTCTCCCCCGACCAGTTATCAAGGGCATGTGGAAGGGGCCCCTTGGGACTCTACCTTCCACGGTCCTCCCCAGTGGACACCCTCCAAGTGGTTGAAAGAGCCACTGGCTGCTGGTCGAAAGGCTTCACGGTCTTCCTCTGTCACCGAAGTTACTTCTGAGAAGACCTCCAAGCAAGCCCCTAAGGAGCGGCGAGAGGGGAAAACTTCAAAGAAAAAGTCCGCCTCCAGTGCTCCCTACGTCAGCACTCCCCCCCCCCTCCCCCCCCCCCCCCCCACCCCCCGGTTCTGCGTTCGAGGACAAGGTGGAGATTCTGGAGTCCCCTGAGGATCTAGCTCTTGCTGACGTCCCGGATACGATGGTACTGGATGCCAACACTCAACCAGTGGCGTTGTTGGCCGGGATGTCCTATCCGGGTTCGGGTGCCAAGTGCAAGTCTTATTTCATTCGGCGCCACATGGGGCGACTTGCGGCCGATGGTGAGGATGAAACGATGATGAGGACAACACAGCACGCAGTCCACGAGCGGAGAAAATTTCCGACCCGGCATGCACGTTACCACCCAGCTAAGCAAGCAGACAACAGCCCGTTATTTACGCGTGTTACATGACGTATACCTCCACAAATCTACCAACAAACCGTCGGATCCATGGCACGCAGAATCAGTGATACATTTTGTTCCAAACACGAACAAACAAGCTATTAAGTAGGTGGTCAAGATGTTTTAGGTCGTCAGTGTATGTAACCGACGCGATTGATTGCGAAGTGTAACATCTTATAAACATGTGTCACGCATGAAGATGGACCAAGTATGGGTAATTATTCAGTTACTTATTAGAATTCTACTGGCACTCACTTTCAGGTTACTACAATTAAGTACTCTCCGGAACAAGCACTTATTATTTCGTAGCAATAACGGACGATAAATGTACACTAAATAGAAGTATCTCTTCCGAAGTAACGTTGTCTGTCGACTTGTGTTTTCACGGGTAGTCACTAGCATGTCATCGCTAGTCGATAAGCCAGCCTTAGTGCCCGAGCGGTTCTAGGCGCTACAGTCTGGAACCGCGCGACCTCTACGGTCGCAGGTTCGAATCCTACCTCGGGCATGGATGTGTGTGATGTCCTTAGGTTAGTTAGGTTTAAGTAGTTCTAAGTTCTAGGGGACTGATCACCGCAGCAGTTAAGTCCCATAGAGCTCAGAGCCCTTTGAACCATTTTTTCGCCAGTCAATAGCGTCATTTTGCTTGTTCTGATAATCACGAGTAATTTGTGTGGACACTGAATCTTTCGGTGTTGACTTGGTAATGCAGTATGTATTGTGCGTCATCAATAAAATAAATGCTGAACGACAAATACTATACACGCAAAAGCAAGAGCCCTAGCATTAGTTTGTCATGGTTGGAAGCCTCTTCACGTGGAGGACACCGAAGCCAGTTTCTAGTAGCCCTCTGCAGGAGAGAGAACAAATTGGAGTTCCTGGTTTAAATACAGGGAAGAGACGATCAATGCTTCATAAAATTTCTTTCTCTATTTTTTTCTATTTATTTTAGGAAGCCATCACACTGATCTTCATAAGTGCGTACTGGCCTATGTCAGGTGGATAAGAACTGAAGAATGGCTCACACTTTGCATCAACTGTGAAAAAAGTTGTCTGTCGCCTGAATCATTTTGGAAGAAACCAGGATTAGGATCTCCTACTGCTCCAGTACAGAAACCTTTATATCTAAAGTAGCCCAGTATGATGTTAGATGGTATAGACAGATTTAAATTTAACGGTTATGGAGGTCTACGAGAGTACGACTTGAAATATTGTTTACAATAAGGTCACACAGTTGGGAGAAGCCACACAACGCTTTTCATTGATTCTTCCTGTGTTTGCAATTTTTGGGTTGTCAAATGTACGAGGGTTGTCCAGCAAGTAATCCACCGCATTTTTTTCGTCAGCCGAAAACAATACTACGACCGCGAAACGTTACTTATGTATTATTTGAAGTCTCCTGAGTGAGAGCGCTGAGTTTCCGTCAGTTCAGGCAGATAGCGTAGCTGTAGTTGCAGGAACGTTTCAAAATAGCGTCTGTAGGTAATATAGGTTACAAGCAACGTTCCGTTATTGAATTTCTCACTGCAGAGAAACAAACTATGGGGAACATCCACAAGCCCTTGCGCAAAGTCTATGGGAGTATCTGCTGTCGACAGAAATACAGTTAGTCGCTGGGCACGGAGGGTGACGTCATCAGAAGGCGGTTCGGCGGAGCTCCACGATTTGCAGAGGTCGCGGAGACCATCTACGGCTGTCACACCTGACAGCCCTGCCCAAGACCTTCGAACTTCCACTTGTTTGGGCCATTAAAATATGCCACTCGTGGAAGATATTTTGAAGACGATGAGGAGGTGATTCACACAGTGACCAGGACAAGGGTTAGTACCTACACGCCCTTGTTTCACGCTGGAGGAAGGCCACAGAATGGAATGGACTTGACGTGGAAAAATTGGGTCTGTTGATAAAACACCATTCTTTCGTATGTGTAATTCTCATTATGTTTGATAAAGAATTGTTGAAGAAAAAATGCGGTGCACTTCTTTCTGGTTGTCCCTCGTATTATTTTTAGACTAAACTGGTCGTTTTATTGGCTCGCAAAGCAAAATCATGCATGAGACCCTTTACTGAGAAGTAAAACCGCAACAGCCTGCTGTACAAACATCTCGTTTTCCTTCGCACAGGTAGTCAGTGCTTCACTTCCACTATTGTCTGATACATAGACAGTGCCATACTAATGAAGTAGAGCAATTATTGTAGAAACAACTGCGGAAAGCGACATCAAATTCAAATATAATTTTAGCGCATAGAAGCGCATCCCAAATTCAGTGGGTGTTGAAATGCCTATCTCTACTACGAAAGCCTGAACTAACTATTCGTTAATATTTTATTGACTTGTTTGGATACTTGATAAACGCTGTATATCCTGTTGGCTTAAGTTAGTAGTTAACGAGAAGGTTTAAGTAGAATTACAGAACCTTACTAGAAGTGGTTGTACTAGAACAAATATGACGCTGCTACAATTTGAACTATAATCGGGACATCCAGCGAATTATGACAATGAAATCACACTACAATATTTGTCGTTCGATTGACAAATCACATTAAGAGCTACGCAAGTGTTTCAGTAGTACGAATTTCTGGACCGATTTAATATCTTAACCATTTCAGCGACAAAAAAGGCATTTAATAAATGTTCATTGGCCATCCAGATTTTTCGTTGGCGTAAATACTGAAATTATTAATCCAACTTTAGAAAATATCGAACTTCGTTTATTAAAAAATATTTTAAATAATGTTCAGTCTCTTTTTGACATCACGCGCTAGTGCCTCCGCAATTAGCAGAGATCCTCATTTGCACGGCTGTTACAACGCATACAAGCCCCTGAAATGGTATCGGCCGCAGCGGGATCACCATTGCAAATAAGACAAGGCTTCCAGAGCAGCCGGTTGTATAATTAATGAGAGTAAATACTGATAGCCGCGGCCGATTACTTTTTAGGCGTAACCCACGCTAATAAAACATTTATCAGCTGCAAATGTCACGTTAACTATGACCAGAGACGAATTTTAGAATTTTTCATTGGCCGATACGACCCACCACCAGTGCATCGGAAAATTTTCATACCGTAAACAGATTTTATCTTGGTAATTTATATTGAAAAAGATTTGATCAGAATTGACATGTAATTGCGTTGTGCCAATTTCCGACAAATCTGCGGCTACCCTCTGCATTTTTTACCACTGACGTGAGCTATTTTTGAGCAAAATCTCTGAATCGAAAGAGAACTAGTTCGAGTCACAGTGTTATTTAAGTTAAGCACGTAATACGATTGCCTACGCTGGCTGTTGCCCTTCGAAGCATATCCCATAGACGAGGAATAAAGTGTTACGGAATATCGTACCTGAAAATCTGTAACATTTCGTTGTACAGACACGTGTGAAGCTGTCGAACAATTCAGTCGGATTGCCTGCGTAATACATTTAAGACGTGGCAAAATACATGGCATTTGAAAGACAATTTAAATCTTTCTTCTTTTTCCTGGCCTTTATGCTTTATATGATATCAGCCCGGTATTTACCTAATCGGATGTGGGAAAGCGCCTGAAAACCACATCCATGCTCTGGGCGGCACACCGGGCCTCCTTGCTAATCCGCCGAGGGGTTTCTATCCATGGCAGCGCGGCCCCCGAATCCCGGCAGCACCGTGCTAAAGCGTGCGGCTATCCTGACCGGTTGAAGGACATTTTAAATATACATTTGTAATAGATGCGACAATACCACAATAAAGTCTGCCACCTACATTAATGTCCCATCGTAGCAATAGTCCCGTGCAAGGCCCAGTTAAGATCGAGTAGATTAATAAATAAATCTGTAACAACTTTCAGATGTGTGGTTATTGTTTGTTAGCGGTTGTTATCGCACAACTTTATTCACCAACACACTTGCGTCTGGCGCCCAGCTTAATACATTAAGGTACTCCATTTTTCGTGATCTACTCCATTATTTACGGAGGAGAATTTTACTGGCGGATACGAAACTGCTAGAACATTTGTTTTGGAGACAGACGTCCTATAGCTACAGTTGTTTACATTCTGGTTACTCATCTTTCGTTCTTTTCAACTAGTTTATGGGTGGCAGCCTCATTCTCAATTTTTCCTTCCTACCACCAGCCAAGCAGTGAGGCTGGAATGAGGCCTCTACACTGCTCGCTGGCGGCTTGTCTGAGGCTGCGACCCACAAACTAGTTGCAAAAACGAAAGATAAATAATTAAAATATAAATTAACTGCAGATTGCACAACAAGTATTCCGTTCTGATTAGCAAATAGTTTCATTTTTCTCCGTTAGAGACTCCCTTACAGTTAAATAAACGGCCATCAGTTGTTACACTAACCCATAATTTGTCTACATGTATTGCATCAAATAGAAATTTGATGATCTGATTTGTTATATTATCTACTGACGCTTTTTCTCCGTGTATATTTCCCTCTCTTCGGAGCTTCGAAGTGTTTCGCGTGGTCATCCGTTATGTTGTATTACTGAATGAAGTTACTAGCAACACCAATTCCTACATGCTAAAATCAAATCTCCACATTTGCACAAAGTGGGCCACCACAAATAACATAACGTTGACAAACACAGACGCTTGATACGCTGCGTGGTTCGACTTTATACACTAACGTGCGCCCAACGGCGTCTGACATGACGTTGCCGCTCTGTGTCGGATGTTCACGTTAAAGTTAGCTAGAACTGACCTCTGTTCTCAGGCACATTAAACAAATCGGCGTACAAAGCAGTTCCTACATTTTGAATGAAATTGTGATAGCTCATCTGAGAGGAGAACTCATGTACTGATGTGATTATACTCATAAATTTTAGTGTTTTTGGGACTTAATTTTCTCATGCATCTAGATCATTCGAAGTGGAGCACTATCTCAGTTGACCAAGGGAAAATGGAAGAGGAACTCACTGAAATCAAAATTACCGACTGCACGAGTATTTCAACCTAAATTTCGTTCACTGTTTTCCAGTGTTAGTAACTCTTCTTCAGGTCCGTGTCTTTTGATTGGGTGGATGTTTTTTGAGAGCTGTTATTCAAATGTGTTTTCAGGAAGCACTTAAAATGCACAGCTAACGTTTGTTCTCGTAGATTGTTCATTTTGCACGTATTAGCGTTTGAGTGGAAATACAGTATGAATGGTTGTTTGTTATTGTTACAAAGGGGACACATCCACAATGAAATCATAAAGAAAACCACAACACTTCTGAATGAACGTTCACTTTATGCAGTAGAGTTCTGACAGGGTTTGCAGTGTTGTTATTGTGTATCAGTTCTTGGCCACCACGGGGAAACAGGTTTTCATTTATGAAATGATAAGATGTCCTCATACGCTTCGTAATTTTAGTTCTTGTTTTCGAAATACCCCACTAACATCGTTTAGATAGTCATCACACCAATCGACGCTGAAAACATGGATGTAAAGATAAGGTACAACTCCTTAAAAATCGTTGTAAACTGCACTGTTAATACTTAATTTTATCAATTTCTCTCAGTGTTTCTCCCATAACTGAGTTACTTTCGTAAAGTAAAGAACAATCGTCTTCAGTCACAATCGTGATGTTGTTTTTTCTTTCTTTCAATGCATAAATGTATCGTCAAAAAGACAATTAAAAGTAGAAGAGAAAACAGTATTAAATACAAACAATAACCGTACCAATGATTTCAAAATCCATCGGTCTGCTTAAACTACATCGGTCTGCTTAAACTAGTATTATCCCAAAACTACTTCTCCTGTAATGATGCAATCTGCCAACAGAAAGACGGCTTAGCTACTGGTAACCACAAGTCAAGCCTCCTGGCTGACATATTCATCAACCACTTAGAAAATTAATTTTTTGAAGGGAAAAATGAAACCAATCCATAAATTTCTTAGACCTCACAATTGCTAATAAATAACTAGAATATAATTTTTACATTTACAGGAAACCAAACTACACTGATCTCACAATATATGAATCATCACACCACCCAATCACACGCATGTTTGCTACAGCTAGATCCATGTTGAACAGGACACACACATTACCTTTGAAACGCAAAGCATTAACACGAGAAATTGGCACGATCAAAGCAATTGTAGTAAATAATGGATATTCAGAAAAATTGAGAAACTATCTAACAAAATACAGTCCAACATCAATAACAGAAGCACTACTAGAATGTCGACTGACTCAACACATTCCTTCACAAGCATTCCCTATTTAGGCAAAGCGTCACAAAACAATAGCCAACCTCATGTACCATAACAGACACAGACTAAGTGACATCCACAAGAGACGAATTGTACTCCACGCAGAAAACCGTGGTAAAAACTTGATCCACTAAACCAATTAGAAATAGTTACACGAAGTGAAATTTCTGAAAACGTGTTGAACGAACACACAGATTTTAACGGCCACAGGTTTTCCAGTAATTTTAAAAGTTTATTTTTTCGTAAAGGAACAAATATTTACTATTACAACCATGTGATAACACAATCCACATATGACATATTCACAATTATTTGTTACTGTATAATGTATACTGTATAACTAATAGTATAGTGGTTTTGTTTGTATCTCCTTTGAAATAATAACACCTGTATATTTGTAGAAGTGTAGCATCTTGATATGTGAAATTCTTTGACTTGTGTTTACAAAATGATCTGTAGAACGAAATGTGTTCATGTGTAGATAAACATGTTTCCTCATACTGCGCTACAGAAATCATTTCCACCACTGAAAACACTAAGATATTTTTTGATTTGTTTTAGTTTTGTAAACTTCTGTTCACAAATTCCCACCTTTTGTAAACAACCTTTGTAATCCTACAGTACCATAATTAACCTAAAACTGGAAAAAGTAATCGATGTACTGTCATATCACAGGAAGATGAGCCCCCAAGACTCGAAATGCATTGTGCCTTGAAATAAAATCACGATTGTGGCCGATGTCGGTTGTTCTTTACTTTACTGTTAATATTGTTTTGCATTATAACTGTTTACGGTATGTAATTTGCTAATATTATATCACCCTGTTCCGTAGCTATGAGAGGCTAACCCAAAGAATGTCAGCAGCAGTAGCTGGTGTCGCAAAGTGCCGTTCATGGGGATAAGTTTGGCAGAACGAGGTAGAGCAAACAAAGAGGCGCTGACGATCTTATATTGAATACTCTGCGGAGTTAACACTCTTCCTCTCTCACGTGTGTCGAGAGTTCCTTGCATAGCAAACAGTGCTGTATAACTGGGAAAGAAAGCAGACCATTCGTATATATAAGAAGGGTAAAAAGAAAGGAATCACTCATGTTGAGCAACATCATATTGTATTGAAAGATAGTAGAGCAGATTTTAACGTAGGGCAATCCTGAAAGAAAGCAGTTAGCACGTGTTCAGGAAGCACGACGCAGGTGAACACAGCTCGTCATTCTCTACACATTATATCATGTACATAGTTGATGAAGGTGAGAAGGCAGATTGTGTCTTTCTGGGTTTGCGAGAGATATTCCATAATGTACCGCGTTATCTAGTGATAACAAATACATTTGCATCTTAGATATATGAATGACTTGAATAATTTGTGACCGGTACAACACAGTACTTAATAATGGACGCCGTATCTTCGATGGAAAGGGAAGTAACGTCAGGTATGTCCGAAAGAAGCGAAACAGAGCCGCTAAAGCTAACAGTATACGTAGCCGTTTTGTCAGGTAACACCACTCACATTTCTGGCTGATGGAGCTGCTGTTTATAGAAAAGTATTGTTGCTGATGATGGTAAGGAAAAGCTACTATAACTAAATGTGGCTAAATATTAAGACGTTTGTAGAACAAAGAGAGTGAACCGGATTACAAAATTAGTGACTCACTCGATTTAAAAAGCTAATTTAATATTAACAAAGCTGTTACTACATGATACCAATAGTAGAGAAGGTTAAAGGGAGAATTGGATTAGTGTGGAAGTACTACGGGAAACCAAATATAAGATTCAGGCACGATGAGTTGTGAACCGTAGGAAGAAACTCCGTTGGGCAAATTTAGAGACCTGTGCTTCAGTTCTGCTGCTTGCAACGTGTAAGTCGCGTATGGATGAAGAGAATAAGGTAAGAAATACTGTAGGGCGAATATGGAGCCATAAAATCAAATTTCCCTCGTTCCTTGGCCGGATGCGTGGTGTTTAACACAGCCATGGTGAATGCTGTAATGGCGTAAGGTATTTGATTTTAGTGTTTCTCGTAACATCACCACGATACACGCAACGTGTCACACACTCATGGAATGAATGAAGGAGAGCAGATGCATGAATCCTACATCGCCGTCTTGGGCAAGATCCTAGTAAAGGTGGTTTGCCGATGCCTTCCTACAACCTGTCACGAAATGTCAAGTGTGTGTCGTGTGGATGAATGTGATGAGTGTTTGTACAGTGTTATGTTGGGGTTGCATTGTTATCGATGTAGGGAAGGGGAAGCATGAAAGCTGCTGCCGGCTGATAGCCTCCTTCTCTCGAATATCACGAAGCCTACTTCTCTCGAATATCACGAAGGGGACAGCCAAGCTTAACGTCCCCAACAGGCAGACAAATCACCATCAGCAGCATTAAACGCCCTCACGTCATCAGACATTCTAAAGAGATTTGGAATTTAATCGAGCACTTTGGCGGGTAGATTGGTGATCAGGAATTTTTACGCCACCACCTCTCCTTCCTTTGCGAATACTGGCAGTGTTAATTTTCCACCACGAGGGTTCGAACCGGCTTACTTCAGAACCGATCGCCACCGCCCAAGCATGCGTTAGCGCCAACGGCTATGCTGTTGAGGTAGGACGACGATAACATATTATCTTAAAGATACTTTAAGATGTACCTGAAGATCAAGTTTTAAATCTTGGAAAACCTCAAGCGAAGTTGACATTGCAAATAGATGTCCGATCGGCATGGTTTAGGTTTAAGGTAGTTCTACAGCTGCCATGAGACTAATGCTGCGATGGATGTTTTTGTAAGCTGCTCCTCCTTTCATTGTTCGCTAACAATGAGTATAAAGTTCCCTCCGCTATGCGCTGTACAATGTACTTACTGTACTGTTTCTTTTGTTTCAGAACGGTACGTCCGAGGATTTGTGTTAAATCCGTTTTAGGGAAACCCTACTGAGGATATTGACATGTGAACCTCACATCGCTTTGAATCCGAATTTTAAGTAAAAGATGCTACAAAATCAGCAACACATACGGCAAGGGTTAAGCAGAGGTGGGGAAAAAGCAAAAAATACATTTTTTCGCAAACAGAACTCACAGACAGACGTATAAATTCGGTGTTAATCTGAAGAAAACCAGAACACAGATATTAACCAATTGTTGTGAAATGTGTAAAACATTTCACCGTTCGCCGCTGTTCTCCTTGCAAATGGTACTCTCTGAGTTAAAAAATTATAAATAATAGATACCTATTATAAATTGGTAGTATTAATCCGTCTGAATATTAATAAACGCAGTTTATGAGCAGTTTTTTATTTTATTTTGTATGAAATCGTACCCCGTTGCCTCCACACCACCTTCTGCACAACAGTAATATGAGTCGGAGCACCCCCTCCCTTCCCCCGCCCCTTTAGCTGTGATACTGAGTATGGTCTTGGGATTTAACATTATTATAAATTTGCGAGCTCTTTACGCCGTTCCCCGCTACCTCATAATAGAAGCCTCGTGATCGTTCTTTCAAATTTCGTTGTCGCATATCGTCCTTAACTTTTCCAAGACCTCTACCTCTTTTTCTAGAATAAGGGAAACTTTTGGATGTGTTGCGCTGATTCGATACCACCAAAATCACCTTCTGATAATGATGTATTGGACAGTGCTTGAGTAAAGAAACAGAAGTATTATACGATAACTTATTGTTGTTACGATCATCAGTTGGAAAATTAGTGAGAAGCAGCTTTCCACGCTTTTCTGTGCGAGTCTCTTCTTATTTGCATAGCAGATGCAACCTATTTTCATTACAGCATGTTTACTGTATTCAGTTCTTAACCTCTGTCGACAATTTTTACCAGCCATACTACCTTCTATTACCAAATTGACGATTCATTCATGACTCTACATGTACACTATCAACCAGCTCTCCTTTTAGTCAAATTGTGCCATAAATTTCATTTCTTCCTATTCAGTTCTACTTCATTAGTTACAGGATGTACTGAAATACCCGTTAGAAGCTTTTAGGATTTGGAGAGGCCAGTGAATAGATAATATTTTGTATTAGAACCGATGTCCAGAAACATACTGTTTCCGTGCTATAACCGTTTGAAAACCTGTTGGTAACGCGACGACTTTTACAAGTAATTGGTGATGCAGTACATCAGTTGTTTCACAGTGCCACTCCTTAATAGCCAGAGAAATTTCTCGTGTGCTCGTTCACGGGTTCTCTTCAACGTGATGCAGTACGGCGTCTTCCAATTCGGGTGTGCTGCGTCTCCTTGGAGCACCAGTCACGCCTGGTGACGGTGAAGGTACCCTTTTTTGAAGCCGTTGTATAATCTACATCTACATCCATACTCCGCAAGCCACCTAACGGTGTGTGGCGGAGGGTAATGGTGGCAAAAAGGGGATGTGATGGAGTCGGACGTTGTTGAGAACGATGTCGACAAAGAGGCGAGCAGATCTTCCATAATCGTGAGATTCGTCGTTCAGAAGGACGATGTCGGTATATTGTGCGAATGTGTACTCAACAGTGTTGCTCGGGCACTCATAGACACTTGAATGAGGCTCGAACCATGTCCGAGAGGTAAGATGACATCAGCCGATTCGACGGAAGCACACCCTTCCTCGTTTCCTATTCGAAATACACTACTGGCCATTAAAATTGCTACACCAAGAAGAAATGCAGATGATAAATGAGTATTCATTGGACAAATATATTATACTAGAACTGACATGTGATTACATTTTCACGCAATTTGGGTGCATAGATCCTGAGAAATCAGTACCCAGAACAACCACCTCTGGCCGTAATAACGGCCTTGATACGCCGAGGCATTGAGTCAAACAGAGCTTGGATGGCGTGTACAGGTGCATCTGCCCATGCAGCTTCAACACTATACCACAGTTCATCAAGAGTAGTGACTGGCGTATTTTGACGAGCCAGTTGCTCGGCCACCATTGACCAGACGTTTTCAATGGTGAGAGATCTGGAGAATGTGCTGGCCAGGGCAGCAGTCGAACATTTTCTAAATCCAGAATGGCCCGTACAGGACCTGCTACATGCGGTCGTACTTTATCCCGTTGAAATGTAGGGTTTCGCAGGGATCGAATGAAGGGTAGAGCCACGAGTCATAACACATCTGAAATGTAACGTCCACTGTTCAAAGTGCCGTCAATGCGAACAAGAGGTGACCGAGACGTGTAACCAATGGCACCCCATACCATGACGGCAGGTGATACGCCAGTTTGGCGATGACTAATACACGCTTCCAATGTGCGTTCACCGCTATGTCACCAAACACGGATGCGACCATCATGATGATGTAAACAGAACCTTGATTCATCCGAAAAAAATGACCTTTTGCCATTCGTGCACCCAGGTTCGTCATTGAGTACACCATCACTGGCGCTCCTGTCTGTGATGCAGCGTCAAGGGTAACCGCAGCAATGGTCTCCGAACTGATAGTCCATGCTGCTGCAAACGTCGTCGAACTGTTCGTGCAGATGGTTGTTGTCTTGCAAACGTCCCAATCTGTTGACTCAGGGATCGAGACATGGCTGCACGATCCGTTACAGCCATGCGGATAAGATGCCTGTCATCTCGACTGCTAGTGATAGGAGGCCGTTGGGATCCAGCGCGGTGTTCCGCATTTCCCTCCTGAACCCACCGATTCCATATTCTGCTAACAGTCATTTGATCTCGACCTACGCGAGCAGCAATGTTGCGGTACGATAAACCGCAATCGCGATAAGCTACAATCCGACCTTTAATCAAAGTCGGAAACGTGATGGTACGCATTTCTCCTCCTTACACGAGGCATCACAACAACGTTTCACCAGGCAATGCCGGTTAACTGCAGTTTGTGTATGAGAAATCAGTTGGAAACTTTCCTCATG
Source organism: Schistocerca gregaria (assembly GCF_023897955.1). Classification (NCBI taxonomy): domain Eukaryota; kingdom Metazoa; phylum Arthropoda; class Insecta; order Orthoptera; family Acrididae; genus Schistocerca; species Schistocerca gregaria. The sequence continues at coordinate 697,685,996 of NC_064920.1, forward strand.
TCAGCACGTTGTAGGTGTCGCCACCGGCACCAACCTGTCCTATGAGTTTGTAACGGTAATTTCCGAACACCCTGTACATGACCTCTGTGCATAAAAGTTACATTCAGATGTTGCAGTGAGGCACGTGGTTCCTGTTCTAAAGGAACGCATTTTTACGTGTGTAGACGTTGAAGTGCATTCGGGGCGCGTGCACACGGCCCGCCGCTGTGTGCGGTGCGTTGCGCAGCAGGAGGCTGGCAGCAGCGCGGCGGCCCGGCGCTCTGTGTGGTGGTATGTGTGTGTGTTGCCAGTGGCGACCGGCGCGCGGCGTCAGTCGGCTTCTGGTCCGCGCGCGCGGCGGTACCCGCTTGTGCTGCGCTGGCTCTCCGCCTCGCTGGCTGCTCCCTCGTTCGCTATTCGCCCGCAGAAGCCCGCGTTTCCGGGAGCGGCGCGGTCTCGCGACTCTGTCTGCGCGTGATTTTCTCTTCACCGTGAGCCGTACGGACGCTCCAGCTGTGCGAACAGACAATAGACGAAAGACTCGCCTTCACAACGAGGTGAATGTTAATCATTTTCAGAAGAAACAAGAAACTGCAGATATATAAACGCTCAGTCATTGTTTAAGGGCTTTATTGACACAAACAGTAAAGCGGAGCAGGAAAGAAATTCGTAATTAAACATAGTAAAGCAAGCTGGGACTCAGCATTTACAGCCCGTTGAGCTGTCAAGACAAGCGACCTCTTGCTTTGTTACCTGAGACGTTTCTTGCAGAATCACTGGGCCTACGACGGCTAAACTTACTTTCAGTTACGTCCTTGCATAACAAGTGCGTTTGTCTGTACTCCATGGGAAAGCTGTTTTCTGAAGTGCTGCCGTTGTGAAAGATCTCCGATGTAAGACATAAGTAGAACGGTTAGTATTGATATCGATTGAAATAAGTGTTGATGTAGCTCTCCGTCCGCATTCCGCTAAAGGAATTTTATGTCTATTTCTATCTCACATGTGCTAAATTTCTATCGTACATTCATATCCGTTATTCTGATTGTAACTTCCAGTCTGAGGTATCTATCGGTGATAAACCAAGCTTTATAATCCATCGAGGCTTGAAATGTAGAAACGGAGAATGTCTGAGAGTTAAAAGTGCGCGAGTGGTATACTGGTAGACGTATACAACAATCGATACGAATTTCACGTCCGCTGCATTATTACACAACGTTCATCGCCACCCGTTCGGATTACTGGAAAATCGTTCGTGGATTGTGAATCAGTGCAGTGCCTTAGCGAGTGTCACTTAATTCATACAGGGAAGATGCACACACGTGTCTGTGCAACGTCCTGCAGGAATTGTGCACCGGATCCACCGCTCCGGTTTAGCTGACTGGGATACCGCCCGACATGCTCTGCTACGTAAGTCCTATGATATACTTACTCCCTTTGTGATATGAGCACAGTGTACAGACTATTTGCCACGAAGGTTATACGAACCGTCGTTGAGATATTTTTCAAATCATGTTTCATCATGAATATCAGGAATATGAATTCTTGTCTTGAACACATATGTGCAATGATCAAAACTTATGCTGTGAACAACTTAGATAGTTTAATAAAATAAATGCAAGATTACGAGGCTGCTTGTTCAACGGAGACTTTGGCACAATATTTGTTATTAGAGATGCCGCGTTTTGAAGAGGATTTGAAGTCCCCTATTTGCTGCTTTTCTTAGTCATAGTTGCGAACAGTGTACAATTTAATTGATGCACCACGGTAAAGATACCTCAAAAACATTTAATTTTAGAATGATTTGTTGTGATAACGTGTCGGGAATCGTAGAGCGGTCACAAAGTCCCATTACCCCTATCGCGTATTCATAGACGGTCGCATTGTATAAGTGTGGGAAGGCAGAGGGCAGTTTTGAGGTAGTGTGACCATTCTGTGTGTGTATACCATCGTTTGCTCAGAGTATGATTCTCCAAGTACGATGTGGGATTCTCCTGAACATCCCTAGCGTGATGGCAGTAAATGCTCATTGAACTCCATCTTTATGTTGGTTAACTGTCTCGTAACATACGTCAGTAACTTTCCATTTAATGAACCGCCGTAATACATTGTCGCAAGATGACAGATAGTGACTTCAGGGTCACTACTCCAAAGGCGCAAGTAAATGGACGGAACCACTTATCAGGAAATACCCCATTGAGATATTCTATAACGGCAATAGCATAATAGGCTGGTGCTCACTCCTGCTGGAACCTTACGCGACCGAGCAGTCGCCGATCTCGTAGATGTAGAATAAACGATTCGTATAACATGGCGCGACATGCAATGTGATGAACAGCACCGTGAAAGAAATAGGGAACCATCAAGTCGGTTGCAGACACTGCACTCATATCATGACCTGTGGTGGACTGTGTTCAAGTTTTTCATAAAAATGTACTTTACTCGAGAGATAAATGTTTTTCGCTTTTGCAGTGCGATATATTGCACACTTGTCCGGGAAAAAACATCTCTCACCTTGAAGAAAGAGCTGTAAAGAAGTCAAGCATTCGACTACAAGCATTATGACGTTTCTGCATGCCAGTATCACTCAATTAGCTTACAAACGAAGGTTTAAATGCCTTTAACTGCGAATAATTCTTCGTGTATTTCTGCATTGTCGAGCATGGAACTCCCAATACCTGTGACCCCTTACGTTTGGAATCGTAAGTTTTGGTATGCCAGGTTTCTGAAAACTTGCAGTGAAATCATGCTGAGTATTTCTCTTTCTTCTGTATGTGGTCGTTCATGAGCCTATCCGCTCATTACGATCAATTTCTCCATGGTGTACGTGGACTCAACAACCTTGGGGATAATGAGACTTTAGTGATCACTTTGTGCTGTGTATACTATACTCATTTTACTGCCATTTTTACTATTACCAGTTGCACTGATTTTGCTGTTTGCAAAAAGAAATACGATTAGTCTGACTCGAATGATTTCATGTCCGAATTTTATTTCCCACATTTTAACGTATTTATCTCTACCGGTTCGCATAAAATATCTGTACGTTTTTCTTAAAACTTAACTATATGCAGGCCACGGGCGATATATGTTCATACATGAAATTAGAATCGTAAGTCATTTCCAATTCCAAGCACATCAGTACATTCGCAGATATTGCATATACTGCGGTGTGTACCTATGTGATTGCATTTAGCTACGGTCGCAGGTTCGAATCCTGCCTCGGGCATGGATGTGTGTGATGTCCTTAAGTTATTTAGGTTTAAGTAGTTCTAAGTTCTAGGGGACTGATGACCTAAGCTGTTAAGTCCCATAGTGCTCAGAGCCATTTGAATCATTTGATTGCATTTACTGTCCGTGATCTAGAAGGTGTAGCATATCGACTTTTCACAAATGTTAGTAAATGGGCTGCTGTTATTTCTGAAAGCCATTGGTTCGAATCCTGGACCAGTCAAATAGATTGAAGTTTCCATTGTTTTCCACAATCACTCGTTCGAAACCGGAGTGGCACATTTAGCACAGGAAGGTAAGAATTTGAAGTAGTTCTATTTTTCCGTATTTGTCTAGAACCAGATGTTTCTGTAGAAAGATGGCGGTCTCTACAGTTTTCCTTACTAGGGCGCTTCGCTTTTGACGGTAGCTATTGCTGGAGAAAATCGAGGCACTATTTTTTTTGTCCTCTTGGAGAACGTCTGAACTACCGATAACACCTCTGGTAACACTAAACTCGAAGTAGAAGAGTTTTTTCCTTTTTTTCGCGTTTCTGTTTCTTGCCGATTTGTGCTGGGCGAGTTCTGGAACTCTGATTTCATTTTAGCTGTGATTGAGTCTATAGTAATTACAGTTGAGTGTGGTGTGTGAAATATCTACCATTTATGGTATCTGCAATACAATCAAGGAATAAATACTGAAATCTGGTTCGAGAACCATGCGTTACTCCGTAAACCTTACAAAAACAGTTTTCCTCTTTAGGGTGTGCGAAGATTATCTTTTGTGAAAACCATCAAGTAACGTTCACATACTTTTGCAGTTTAACAGTACGGTAAGTTTTAGGACGTACTAGCGACGAAGAAATACCTTAATTACAAGCCCTGGATGTTTCTGACTATCTTATGAATAACACTTAAGCGAAGTGTGTGCCACAAAACCATGCAATCGTTATGGTTATAGTGACTCAGCTTCTAAGAGCCCTATCAGAAATTGAAACTAAACTTACGGTGCTACAATTTATGTACGATATTGCCCTGCTGGCCGCTGGTGCTTCATTCTCTCCATTAGGTGATTTTGGACAATGTGACAAGCAGTTGTCTGTAATGTTAACACGACCGTATTATTTCGTGCTACCGAAATAACACAGATTAAGTTTCCATTTGCAATAATGATGCAGTTTGTGTGATACCTAGTCTCTCTTAATATTTACCGTAGTCGTAGTTTTTTATGACGTGTAACAGTTGCATTCGTTTGCATTAATACAGATTTTATTAGAATATGAACATTACTCTGTCATACGTATTTAATGTCATCGTAACATAGTGTAACCGAGCGTGGTGGCGCAGTGGTTAGCACAATGGACTCGCATTCGGGAGGACGACGGTTCAATCCCGTCTCCGGCCATCCTGATTTAGGTTTTCCGTGATTTCCCTAAATCGCTTCAGGCAAATGCCGGGATGGTTCCTTTGAAAGGGCACGGCCGATTTCCTTCCCATCCTTCCCTAACCCGAGCTTGCGCTCCGTCTCTAATGACCTCGTTGTCGACGGGACGTTAAACACTAACCACCACCACATAGTGTACAATTTATATGTATCTTTCCTAATGGAAATTCAATGCTCTCCCGAAAGTGGAATAGATTCAGTGTATGCATTCATCAATTAATTACGATTTCCGTTTGAAGCGTTAATCGTTAGCCAACAGTAAAATAAAGGGGTTTGAGGTAATGGAAGGAAATGTTAGAGGAAGCAGCGAATTGTGGGAACTGAAGAGATTGTCGTGGATTTCCTTCTGCAGGGAGATGTTACAAAGTTTCTCGAGAGTTACGGAGAAAAGAAACCTGGCTATAAATAAATTTTGCCGTTTCCTCTGAAAAGCCTGAGAAACTTTCAGAATATTCAGATGAATTAATTCTCCTTGCAAGGAGGATGTTGCTCTTGGGCAAGACTAACAAAAGCGGTATCAGTTTCACGCTGGCTTTCGCAGTTCAGAAATCTTACTTCTAAACTGTCGCTTCTGCGCTCTGTGCTCTTCTATATCTCACTCCTCAGGGATGTAAGACTTAACTTCTATAACGTTGTGACGTTAATTTTATTCTGTGCTAATGATGTTTCTGTGTCTTGTGGCAGGTCGTATAATCGGCAGTGCCGCGAGTGAACGTCTGCGTAATACATAAATCTTTAAATTCCATATTGATCCTGACTTAAATTTCACACACTCCCTTAGCATTTTGTTTGGCGTTGTTTATGAATTATTCATATCTTTAATTGCAGTCCTTTCGGAAAATGTGATAGTGGTAAGTATTACCCTCGCAACACCGTTCTGTAAGTTGTAAAAGTTAGGTGTATTACTCTGTGCATTCAGGTTTCAGCTGGACTGAAGAATTCTACTACAAGAATATGATGCTAGTTGATAGGCTGCATCCAATAACTAACTACATCTATGTTCAGTTGCTCTCCGTAGTGGATTCGTATCTGTAGGCTATCAGTAGCAAAATTTCATTGTTTTCACTGGAGTCTGTTAAGTTGAATTTGAAAATACGGTCTACTGTAATACTCAGTATTATATGGTTAACCAAAGCGTTGTGAATGATTAACGTAAGAAAGCTATATAAAAAAAATCACGTCAGCAAATCGCTTGGACAGAATTGTATAATTCACAAACTTTCAGAAAATGAAAATGAAGCTTGCTCATCAAATATTATTGTGTAGCCTACTGGTACTCGCATGTTACTGACGAAAAGTAAACAATTCCGTACGTCATGTACATACCAAAATGTACAAATTAAATAAATTATATACTCAGCTCAATCACCATCTACACATTTCCGTAAAAGTCAAAGAGCGAGAAAGTTTTCTTTTCCGTTGTACATATTGTGTGCTTGAAGTAAATTGATCATAACCGCAAGGCCTGTCTTCCACAAAAATTCTGCTTTTCAGCAGTAATATTTTGCCATACCGAGTCTAATTTAGATTTATAGTTCTTTTATGAAGAAATACGAGGGTTGGAACTTTAATAGTGGCAAGGATTTATTTACAGCTCATACAAAATACATGCCTGTTTCAATGATTTACTGACCTTCAAAGTAGTCGCCAGCATTGTGTGTAACCCGTTGCCAGCGATGTGGAAGTCGTATGATAGTCTTAGCATTGCCAGTTGTGTTAACAGTTCGAGCGGTGCGGTCTATTGGTTCAAATGGCTCTGAGCACTATGGGACTCAACTGCTGTGGTCATGAGTCCCCTAGAACTTAGAACTACTTAAACCTAACCAACCTAAGGACAACACACACATCCATGCCCGAGGCAGGATTCGAACCTGCGACCGTAGTAGTAGCACGGTTCCGGACTGCGCGCCTAGAACCGCGAGACCACCGCGGCCGGCTGCGGTCTATTGCCCGACGAATTTGTAGCAGTTCTGGAGCGAATGCCGTGAAGTGTTTCTTTCAGTGTAGAAATCGAGTTGAACTTACGAGGGCATAAATAAGGGGTGGGGGGGGGGGGGGGGTGCAGCAGGTGGTATATCACTTAGCAACCCCATCAGTCAAACAAATCAGTAACAGCTGGCACCTTACGTGCTTGAGTATTGTCCTGCAAAATGATGGTCAGGTCCTGTAAAAAGTGTCATCATTTATGTCTCCGTGCTGTTCATTTTTGGAACACAACCTACGACCAGCTTAGAGGCAGAAGTGATGATACTTTCTGCAGGACCTGACCATCGTTTGGTGTGTTATCTGCATCTACGTATTACATGCTCCGCAAGTACGGAGCATGACGAATGTCACGCCACACCAATATTATCGATTTCTCTGTCTACTCCATTCACGCATTGAGAGACTGAAAAAATATCGTGTCTGCATGCCAGAGTATGTACCCAATCGCTCTTATCTTATTCTCACGATCCCTACGCGAGGTATGAGGTGGTGGGAACATAGTGGTCGCACAATCTTCTTCGAATACAGGTTCTATAAATTTATCCAATGGGAATTCGCGAGAACTACGGCGACGTTCTTTCAAGTATTCCCATTTAAACTGCGCTTTGGTACGGGCTGTACCGACGTGTTGCGATCCTAGCAGCGTGTCTGATTTCTTCCGTGTCTTGTCTTTCCAAGTCTGTTGCCTTAGCTGCTTGACGGAGACTCCAAATACTGGATCAACAATCTAGAATTCGTCACACTAGCGTCTTGTATGCTGTTTCCTTTGTAGGTGCCCAACATATTCGCCACTAATATTATGATAATAGTTGTCGCTTTGTTTTTGCCTGAACATTATTGAACATTTTTCACGTTTAAAGTGACCTTCTGGCCGTTACACCAAGTGGACATTTTATTTCAGTCTTCCTGTAATTCCGTACTATCTTTCAACGCTGGGTAAATTGCAAACATCAGAGGTCCCATTACTCTTCCATGGTGCACTCGCAGTGCAACTTGAGTCTCTGCGGAGCACTCGCCTTCCAGTACGACGTACTGGGTTCTGTTATTCAAGTAGTCTGTCAGACTAAGCAGCCGCTCGCAGTGGGAAGGGACGTCGCAGCGACACTCGCTCTCTGATGAAAGGACCGAAATTTTTCCTTTTGTTTTATGCAGTAATTTAGGGTCGTATTTTCTTTCGTTTATTACAAAATTGTCATTGTATTCTCGATACAAGTTTATGATAGTGCAAAACAGCACAGTCATTGTTAGAGTACTATACACGTTACAAAACGTAAAAAGCAGAGAGTGTGTACTGTACTGTTGACGAAATTGTTTTCTAAGACCACATTGTTATTAGCAACTCATAATTAAAGGTAACGATAATCCGCAGTAGGTTGCGAGACCTTTGCGTATTTCATTTGCCTTCTTGTTTGTGATCGGTAATAATCGTTGGAGTTGGTGCAACGATTCTGCATTCTGTACTTCATACTGCGGCCAATAATGTAACAGTGTTTCATAATCGCCATATTCACTCCATTAGGCATTAAAGACAGATTCACTGACGAGTAGGCAACTTTCTTTTGATCGTAATGCTGTATGCAAGTATCTGTGAAACACGTATGCAGGATCTGTGGAACACTTGGTTTGTCTTTTAGTATCAAATTATATGCGATAATATTTTTGGGACATCGTATTCGTCTTATTTATTTCACATTTGCAGTTTCAGCCTTTGAGTCATTTTCAAGAGGTAATACAGAAGATTTGGCTTCAGCACGTATCAGACTTTAAAATACTCCAACATGTATACATATCATCGTCAGATGTAAGACTTTTCACTGTCCTTGACGATGATATGTATATATGATGGAGGATTTTAAAGTGTGACATGTGCTGTAGCAAATTCTGTTGCAGTAGTACTTGGAAAAGGCCGAAAGCTCGAAACTGCAATTGTGAAATACACTGAAGAGCCAAAGAAACTGGTACACCTGCCTAGTATCGTGGATGGTCGCCGCGAGCACGCAGAAGTGACGCAACACGACATGGCCTGGACTCGGCTATTGTCTGAAGTAGTGCTGGAGGGAATTGACACCAAGAATCCTGCAGGGCTGGTTGGAAATCTGTTCTGAACAGCACGTTGCAAGGCATCCCAGATATGCTCAGTGATGTTCGTGTCTGGAGTTTGGTGGCCAGCGGAAGTGTTTAAACTCACAACAGTGTTTCAGGAGCCACTCTGCAGCAATTCTGAACGTGTGGGATGTCGCATTGTCAGCTGGAATTGCGCCAAGTCCGTCAATAGGCACAATGGACGTGAATGGACGCAGGTGATCAGACAGGATGCTTTCATTCGTGTCACATGTCCAGAGTCGTATCGAGACGTATCAGGGGTCTCATATCACTCCTACTGCACACGCCCCACTCCATTACAGAGAGTCCACCAGCTTGAACACTCCCCTGCTGACATGCAGGGTCCATTGATTCATGAGGTCGTCTCCATACCCCGTACTCGTCCATCCGCTCGATACAATTTGAAACGAGACTCGTCCGACCAGGCAACATGTTTCCAGACATCAACAGTCTAATGTCGGTGTTGACGGGCCCGGACTAGGCGTAAAGTTTTGTGTCGTGCACTCATCAAGGGTACACGAGTGGGCCTTCGGCTCCGAAAGCCCATATCGATGACGTTTTGTTGAATGGTTCGCACGCTGACACTTGTTGATGGTCCAACATTGAAATCTGCAGCAATTTGCGGAAGGGTTGCACTTGGGTCACATTGAACGAGTCTCCTCAGTCGTCGTTGGTTCCGTTCTTGCAGGATCTTTTTCCGTAAGCAGTAGCGATGTCGGAGATTTGATGTTTTACCGGATTCCTGATATTCACGGTACGCTCGATAAATGGTCGTACGGGAAAATCTCTCCATCGCTACCTCGGAGATGCTGTGTCGCAACGCTCGTGCGCCGATTATAACGCCACTTTCAAACTTACTTAAATCTTGATAAGCTGCCATTGTTCCAGCAGTAACCGATCTAACAACTGCGCCAGACACGCGTCGTCTTATATAGGCGTTTTCGATCGCGCGCTGTGTTCTGCCTGTTTCCATATCTGTATTTGAATATGCATGCCTGTATCAGTTTCTTTGGCGCTTCAGTTCCTACAGTCAGTGGCGAATATGATGTACTTTTAAAAAATTCCTCACAATTATGAACCCCAGCAGTGAGAGGTTAAAAATAACTGTTCGTTGTGGCGACCGATTGTCACTTTCTCTACCGCCCCTTGAAAGTGAATCGTTGCAGCGGATCATGTTACAGAGAATGCTGTTGGAACAAGTTAGTTGATTCTTTTCAACAACATAGAATATGGTATCGATTCCAGGATTTTTACAGATTGGAACTAATGCTAATCTGTCGTATGTTTGTCTCGATATATTTTCTGCACTGTATATATTTAAGAAATTTAAAGCAGCACTTTATTCCCAAGTGTTCCGTTCGCAGCTAGACTGGTGTTGCCTGAGAAGAACCGCGACTGTACAGTGGACCGGATCTGAAACATCTCTGTGCACTCCTTGGGGTGGAGAATGAAAGGGGCCAAAATAAAAATAAATGTATAAACCTTCAGCGTCAGGAACATATACCATGTCGTACATGTCATTGCGTCTACGCAGTACGCACATGAACAAATACATATTCACATACAATAGGCTTCATATTTTTTATCTGGTACATACCATCCCATAATTTAATTAAAAATATTTCCGAACGCCCGGTTTTGACCAAAGTTTTCTGGAGATTTCTCTTGGTTGTGAGGCAAAACCCTGCCAAACATTCCCAGTTGGGACTGCCTCCTCCCCTCCAACCGCTCGCCTGGTATTAGGCTGAAAATTCCCCGACTCTGCAGCTCGCTGTACCTACAGAGGTAGCAAATAAAAACTAATAAACGCCTTTGAGAACCTGCAAGTACTATAATTCTGTTTTTAACTTTAAATTTTTAAATTAAAATATGAATTACGACCAGAGTGTCACTGATGTCTCCTATTTTATAGAATACTAAAATTTAGTTAACGCATATGATTCGCTTTTTATGATTAACAGTTCTGAAAAAGGAAAGTACCTATACGAAGAAAGTATGAAAGTTCTTGCAATGACCGAAATTGTGGTGGAAGTTATGTTGATATGTAGAGTTGCTTGCTGTTTTTATCTGTTAGCCCCCGGACCAACAGCAACGCACTTAAGAGACATATTTTTCATCTGCAGGCACTGCACGAAGTATAGGTAGCTTGTTTGGAGCTAGACAAATGTATTCGACTGTGTACAGAATCTAGTCAAGTGTTGCGTCCCTACCGAGTGAGACGGAACACTCGTTACGGCACCGGACCCACATGCAGGAGGAGACGGGTTTGAGTTACCGCCTGCCCAACCAAATTATTCCTGTCGTTTCTCTTAATCCCTAAAATGAGCACCGGACTGGGTCCATTGAAAAGAACACGCCCGCTTTCCTTCACAAAAGGGTGGAAGGTCAAATACACTCCTGGATATGGAAAAAAGAACACATTGACACCGGTGTGTCAGACCCACCATACTTGCTCCGGACACTGCGAGAGGGCTGTACAAGCAATGATCACACGCACGGCACAGCGGACACACCAGGAACCGCGGTGCTGGCCGTCGAATGGCGCTAGCTGCGCAGCATTTGTGCACCGCCGCCGTCAGTGTCAGCCAGTTTGCCGTGGCATACGGAGCTCCATCGCAGTCTTTAACACTGGTAGCATGCCGCGACAGCGTGGACGTGAACCGTATGTGCAGTTGACGGACTTTGAGCGAGGGCGTATAGTGGGCATGCGGGAGGCCGGGTGGACGTACCGCCGAATTGCTCAACACGTGGGGCGTGAGGTCTCCACAGTACATCGATGTTGTCGCCAGTGGTCGGCGGAAGGTGCACGTGCACGTGCCCGTCGACCTGGGACCGGACCGCAGCGACGCACGGATGCACGCCAAGACCGTAGGATCCTACGCAGTGCCGTAGGGGACCGCACCGCCACTTCCCAGCAAATTAGGGACACTGTTGCTCCTGGGGTATCGGCGAGGACCATTCGCAACCGTCTCCATGAAGCTGGGCTACGGTCCCGCACACCGTTAGGCCGTCTTCAGCTCACGCCCCAACATCGTGCAGCCCGCCTCCAGTGCTGTCGCGACAGGTGTTCTTATTTCAATTTCCAGGAGTGTACATCAGTCTGATCTACAGTGAAATACCATTGTCTCCAGTCTGGTAAAATACTATACAAGTAGATTAAGTTCAACCGTAATTCATCCATTTTACTGCCGGTTAAGTCCGTGGCTGTGGATTACATTATTTCAATAAATACAGCAGCCAGCCGCGAAGTGGTGAAGCTGTCGACAGATGTGTTGGACAGTGTCTCTAAAATGCCCGTCGATCGCAGCACGCCGCTCTTATCAGTTCTGAGTGCATAGTGAGCGCTAAAAGATGGCCAGAAAATAGTGTCTTCTGTTAAGTATGAGGGCCTGTTCGCTTGATGTCTACAAATCACGTTCGTATTTTCGTGTAGTGAGTAACTTTTCCTCGTTTCAGAAAACTGTGTTTTCGTCCGCTGACACGTAAATGGCTATATGTGAAATGTTGTTTCACCGATAAAAGCGTCGAATTCATTTTTGTTGTAACATAGCATTATATATTTAGCATCAGGTCACATGCGGAAACATTTTTTCTTTAACAATACGTAGACATTTAACACACAAAATGACAGTTACGCTTATGTGTTGATTAAATTTACAATATTTACAAAACACAGTAGGTCACAGGCTTATGACCAACGACTGAACACACACAATTGATGCGTTGGTTGCTAACAGGAATTGTCAGTTGTGTATGTTCAGCATTTGGACATTGCTTCTGAAACACCTGTTTCCAAACTACGCAGTCATTCCTCCCAAAACGTTGCATCACTTCACAATTTTAATTTCTCATAAATTATTGAATTGCTGTGAAAGAAAGGAAAGCAGTAACCTTTTATCCTAGTTTGTATGCTTAATTTTTGTTGATGGAGTGCTTTTGACAGCAAATGTAAGAAAATACTAAAAAAATTCGTAGTGCGATCTAGATGACGCAAGATTTTTTAAGACAGAGAACGATTTTTGGTATATCATATGTATTAACTCATTGTACTCGTGTTGCACAAGCTGGCGCAATGTCTGTTGTCTGGTATTCATTGCTAAAAGAGCGTGTCAGCATTGCTTGTTACACCGACCCATTTTTCAGACCCGTTCTGTGATATTTCCTGTGTCAAGTGGACTGTCGAAGCAAGAGGACACGGCCAAACAACACTGTAACAATGCAAATTCCAACATTCGCCGGAAATGTACGCCTCGACGAGGTAGTTTGGTTCAGAAATTTTGCAGCCCGCTGCTCCTGAATACGCGTCTTGATCCACATCATCCGTGGTAGAGCAAATTGCGACCCACCATATTGATCTGGTTTACATTTTTTTGCCTTTTTTTAAACTTAACGACAGTCGTTAGAGGATTACTCTAACCCTACGTAACGACTGCAGTAATGTCGCATGACGCCAGGGTTGTGAATAGCGTCGGTAAACCGTAACACCCACGTCATTTAAAGCCCCGATTATCAATCTAACCTCTGACCTAAAACCGAAATGGCTACCAGACTGCGTCCACTTTAACAATCCATCGATGTTTATGGAATAAAACACACTTTTTTCTATTTAAGAATCAATGAGGATAGTTTTTTTAACAGGGGAAAGTTTGGAGTAGCTGGAGAGAAATGCTGATAGAAGATGATTTGTGTTGTTCGGTGAGATGGCTCATCTGGCTGTTTCAACTAAATTACTCAAATCATAAGTTATATTTGTAGGAAATTCGCAACTTCATAAATACTCTTTATCTTGTCAATAATAAATTCACTGTCGGGATTTTATTATTTAAATTTTGTAGCGTTGCACACGAAAAGTTGGTGTGGCAGTAAGAGTTCCGATCTGCACGTACTTTTAATCTGCCAAGAAAGTTAAAATCTTTTACGTCACTGTTTTGCTTTACCGTATTTGTCATGGTACCAATGTAAAAACCAGTAGAATAAGATCAACAGGTTATAGTTCCCGACTTATCCTTCACTAGCATGTTAAAACCAACTTAACAGTAAAATGTTTCGTATGACTGGTGGTATACATTTATTTCGTTTAAAGAAACTGCGCGAGTGACCACATAAACTCTACCGACAATGAAGCATGTACATGAGCTTGACCGGTATTATGAGGGTGAGTCAAATGAAAACCTTAAATCTTTTCTAAAGTATTATTTAATGTGCAGAAGTAGTACAAACCTGTATCATTTTTCAACGTAATCCCCCCCACGCTTAACGCAAGTCCTCCAAGGCTTACAAGTGCATAAATTCCTTTAGAAAAAAATTCTTTTGGTAGTCCGCACAACCACTCATGCACTGCGTGGCGTACCTCTTCATCAGAACGGATCTTCTGTCCTCCCATTCCGTCTTTGAGTGGTCCAAACATATGGAAATCACTTGGGAGCAAGGTCTGGTGAGTATGGTGGATGAGGAAGACACTCAAAATGCAGGTCTGTGGTTGTTGCAACTGTTATACGGGCAGTGTGGGGCCTTGCATAGTTATGTTGCAAAACGACACCCGTTGACAGCAATCGACGTCGCTTTGATTTGATTGCAGGCCGCAGATGATTTTGTAGGAGACCTGTGTATGATGCACTGGTGACAGTGGTCCCTCTAGGCAAGTAATGCTCCAAAATGACGCCTTTTTCGGCCCAAAGGAGAGTCATCATAACCTTCCCTGCCGATGGTTCTGTTAGAAACTTCATTGGTTTTGGTGATGAGGAATGGCGCCATTCCCTGCTCGCTCTCTTCGTTTCCGGCTGGTGGAAGTGAACCCTCGTTTCGTCCCTAGTAACGATTCTTGCAAGGAAGCCATCACCTTATCGTTCAAAGCGCCGAAGAAGTTCTTTACAAGCGTCAACGCGTCGTTCTCTCATTTAAGGAGTCAGCTGCCGTGGTACCCATCTTGCATACACTTTGTGAAACTGGAGCACATCATGCACAATGTGGTGTGCTGACCCATGACTAATCTCTAAACATGTTGCAATGTCATTCAGTGCCACTCGGCGGTTTTCCTTCACTATGGCTTCAACTGATGCAATGTTCTGTGGAGACACAACTCGTTGTGCCTGACCTGGACGACGGTATGTGTGCATCTGCACTATACTGCCACCTACAGGCCATTCTGCACGCCGTTTCTAGCACACTTTCCAACGTACAGGACAACGGCGCGAAATTTCGATTTTTTATTACAAATTTAATGGTTTCATTCGACTCACCCTGGTATGTCCACTGAAGTGAATTCGGAGGCGTAAATTAAAATTCATGTGCAAGATGTAGTATCGATAGCAGTATTCATCAGCGGTCTTGAGCCGTTAACTGTGAACGTCTATATTTAAAGTAATTGCAGCATGCAGCGTGACACACAAAGTACCGGAACATGGAAAAAGCCATAAATACAAATGATATATTAAACTAAGAAACAGTTGTATGCAAATATCCAGTGCCCTTATCTATCATCTACATTCATACTCCGCAAGCCACCGTACGGTGGGTGGCGGAGCGTACACTATACCACTGCCAGTCCTTTCCTTTTCCACTTGCAAACAGAGCGAGAAAAAAACAACTGTCTATGTGTTTCCGTACGAGCCCTAATTTCTCTTATCTTCATGGCAAAATGTACGTTGGCGGCTAAAGAATCGTTCTGCAGTTAGCCTAAAATGCCGGTTCTCTAAATTTTCTCAATAGTGCTCATCTAGTAGAAAGTCACCTTCCCTCCAGCGATTCCTACTTAAGCTCACAAGGCATCTCCGTAGTGATTGCGTGTTGTTCGAATCTACCAGTAACAAATCTACCAGCCCACGTCTGAATCGCTTCGATGTCTTTCTTCAATCCCACCTGGTGGCGAATCCCAGGCACTCAAATAGCATCCAAGAGTGGGTCGCACTAATGCCATACGAACGGTCACTTTTACAGATGAACCATACTTTGCTACGATTCTCCCAATTAATCGAAGTCGCTTATTCGCCTTCCCTACTGCAACCCTTAAATGCTCATTCCGTTTCATGTTGGTTCAAATGGCTCTGTGCACTATAGGACTCAACTGCTGTGGTTATCAGTCCCCTAGAACTTAGAACTATTTAAACCTAACTATCCTAAGGACATCACACACATCCATGCCCGAGGCAGGATTCGAACCTGCGGCCGTAGCAATCGCACGGTTCCGGACTGCGCGCCTAGAACCGCGAGACCACCGCGGCCGGCCGTTTCATGTTGCTCTGCGACGTTACGCCTAGATATTTAATCGACTTGACTGTGTCAAACAGCACACTTCTAATGCTGTACTCGATCATCATCCGGTCAAGGCTTGCTGGCGTAACCATGAAAGAAGTCGTTTGGATCACTCAGGTAGTCTCTGTTTGTGCTCCTGTACAGTGTGTCTGATGGTTTGGTTCGGGGCTCCACAACCGCTAGGATTCCTTACGTAGTTTTTGCGGGCTTTGTGCACACACTCCATGTCCTGTTCGGATGTCTTTTTATGTACTTCCGCTCACGCCGCCGTGGGAGTTCAAAGCTCTTGTGTGTCTGTACAGGGTCAATAAGTTGTCCCACTTCAGGTGGTGCATTCGTAACCCAAAGTCCACGCAGTTGCGCCAGTCCCAGGAGTGCATTTCTGGAACGAAGTAGTTTTCATTTTAGTCAATGCGGGAATAATTTCATGAATGGGAAATTAAAGATTGTTCATTATTGTGGAATATTCTTTGAACAAGACTTCTTGTGTTCTCAACAGAGAAGGAACTGTGTGGCTGAGTGTCGAAAATCAGTACAGTGAAATAGTTGTTATGCACCCAGAGATAATCCTTATGCATATATAGAGCTTGAATGTGTATATTATTTACGTGAAGGCTGTACAGTCACACGGAAGCACAGTTTCAGCCACGAAAAACACAGAACCGAGCGCAGAAGCTCGAAGCGCATGATTCAGAACCACTCAGTTTTTTTTTCCCTTAAGAAATAATCCTGCATTGAGATAAGTGATATTAGCTCCTATCTTCCACAGCTTTCTCCTCTCTGCATTTGAGGTCAGCGGGAGGGGTGAAGGAATACAACGTTAACATCTCAGCGATGAGTTAGTCGTTAGACAAAGAACACTAACTCGAGCTGCACAACAATGAGAAACAGACCTGCTTTGTCTTTGTCAAAGGAACCATCGTATCATTCACCTCCATTGAAGAGCTAAAGGTGAATAGTCGGACGTGAATCCCGCTCTTCCAGAAAGCGTGAAGCAAGAGGTCACGCAAACTCAGTCGACACTGCGAAGCAATCGGGCATTAGCCTCAGCCGGTCAGGAGCCGAATGCCTTTCCTAATGGAGCGCGAAATCGGCCTGGGCAGGACAGTCGAGGACGCGCACGTGATTAATGGCAACAACGGACAGAACCGCCGCATTACATTTTCCGCCCCGTGCACACAGCCCAGCCCAGCCGAGACGATGGCTCAACTACGGTGCCCATGACGGCTCACAACTGTGACATTATCGTACCAGTCCGAGCTCTGCTCTTCCACCGTTATCGGGGCAATGTAAACACGCCTCATTTGTTTCCAATTGGCGGCGTGTTCGTCCTTGGGAGGCTGGGGTCGTTGTGCACTGTTTCCAGGGGAAATTTAGCCATGCTAGCAGTAGATACGTCAGTTGAGTAATAGACATGTACAATACTGGAGCGTGAACTCTTCATGTATAGCTCTCAAGTTTTTGCTGTAGTTGGACTAGCTCTTAACTCTGCTATTTAGATATTAATCATGTTTTCGCTCATAAATATAATGACGAACGTGGAACTTCGCCATGGGACTGGCTTTCTTTCAGGCGATCACTCTATGTAGACAATCGTAGAAGACGTTGATTATTATTTTTCCCCAGGAGAAGACAGTTTCATACGCAGACTGGCAATGGGTTGGTTATAGACTGCCTCGAGATTGCAGTAATTGTGTGTTTCGCAGGTGTTTCATTCTTGTTGCATCCAGTAAAGCAAGTCCAGAGCCCAACATCCAAGGTAGCAAGGAAGCGAATCTCCTTCCGCGGAATATTCGTTGAGGTACATGGTAGCAGGCTTCCACGCTTTGCAACACATGTGGTCATAGAACGTGACCTCTAAAACAATTATATGGGCAAGCACAGTATGAAACACATTTACTACAATAATATAAATAAACAACACTCAACTTTCACTGTCGATACCCGTAAGTGCTTGGCACTGGCGTTAAAGCCCTATTCTTAAGTAGCTTAACACGCTAGATGTTACCTATTTAATCCAGAGAGATCTGTTTGGGCTGCTGGTTGGTTCAAATGGATCTGAACACAGTCCCCTGGAACTTAGAACTACTTAAATCTAACTAACCTAAGGCCATCACACCCATCCATGCCCGAGGCAGGATTCGAACCTGCGACCTTAGCGGTCGCGTGGTTCCGGACTGAAGCGCTTAGAACCGCTCGGCCACAGTGGCCGGCCTGGGGCTGCTCTGTCTGGGACAGTTATTAATCTGAGTTGCACTAGACACTCGACTCCTGTCAGATGAGCACTCGTAAGTAGCGTCTTGCTATTAGGGCGGCCGCGGACGATCAGTTGCTGGAACTCTAGCACGAAGTACTGATGAATCGCACCGGTGGAAGTGTAGGAACTACTCGGTTCACTCACATCAGTCCGCGACCGGCAGAATGATGTTGCACCTGTGATCTCTTCGGCGAAAGCAGAAAACCAGGTGCGGTATGAGCGCCCCTGTGGCGGCTGACGGAACTAGCAGTGGATGGACCTGACCCTCGGAAGCTTTCGTGGCAGAAGTAGTAATCTGTTTCAGATTACGAGCGGCGTCTAGGCGGCGACTGTTCGGAACTTTGAGGGGCCAGCCGTGAAGTATGGTTGGTGGCGCCCGCTGGTTCTGTCACTGTGCGTCGTGTGGCTGCGGACGCAGCAGTCACGTTCTAAAGCATTATCAGTAGTCGCTGTACAGTTCTGGTTTTGCTTATAGTTTGATCAAATAAGACCAGAAACATTATGCACGACTGAAAGTGCGGTCAACACACTTGATCCCAGAACTTGATTACAGATGTGTATTGATCAGTTACATAGGTTCAATGCAGTGTGTTCATCATCGCTCCATTATCCAGATTGTACTACATCAAAATGGACACTATTTTTCTCAATTCGTTTTGAGAGAGCTAAGACAGCTCACGCAAAATACGGGCAAATATATTGAGGCACGATTGTCACTAAGCGGTAAACATGATAAATTTTCTGGTATACACCGATTATTTGTAACGTTGATAGCTGCCGAGTTAATACATTGGTTTTTCTTCGAAGAGTGTTGGAACTTGATCCAAAAGTAACAAGAAAACATTGACCAAAACATAAAAGTCCAACCCGGAAGAGCGTCCAGCCATTTCGGTTTTCCTCAGTTTCTTTAAGTCACCTACTTCTTCCGTCATCCCCTAACTCAGCTAGTGGTCCGTCTCCAATAACCTTGATATCATAGAAGTACTAAACCGTTAAAATTAATGTAGGGTAGTTTCTGCTCTGTCTGTTGTGTCATTTTACGTCTGCAACTACTTCTGTATGGCGATTCCTCAATTCGCTTATGCTTAGCAGAGGGCTCGTTCACATCACTTTGTCTAAATATTGTTTTATAAACAATATTTTTCGCAGTTGGTCGCTAGTTCTTTGAAGAGAAGTTCGGTTTCCTGGCACTTCCTATTGCTGAAATGTCTCTGTAGTTATAATCTCAATTTGTTTTCTTTTTTATCTTTGTATTGACCAATTATTATCACGTAATAACTATAATTCCTCTTCTTTTTCCATTTATTTTCTTTTTTTCCAGTATTTATTCATCTTCTTCCAATTTTTGTCGTTATCTTTATTATATACTCCAGAACATTTGTATGAATTAATGTCGATTCCTATTTCAGATTTCCTTTAGCTCTAGCTTTTGCTCTCGCGAGGAACGATGTTAACATATATTACTCTTCTGAAGCGTTCTGTCTCTCGTTTACCCGACAAGCAACTACAGTGTACGGAACAGTGTGCAAATTGACACTAAGCTAAGTATGACGGGTGAACATTCATTGTCTAGATACACTGCGTCATTCGCTGTGTCCATTAACGACTCCAGGCATATATTGCGCATTCTTCCCGTTTCGGAAACGAAAAGGCATAAAACCTTATGTCGCTAAATGTGTCATGCGGCACCGTAACGCTCCAGCATAGCGCCTCTCCGCTGGGGAACATTTCGCTCGTTTTACCAGCCAACCGCGAGCATAATTAAAAATAACGAATAAAGCTGGGATAATAAAAAGCGAATAGAACGAGGGGGGCGTTTGGACGTAGAAGGGGGGGGGGGGAGGGGTGGTCTGAACGCCGCACGCCAGCTACGCACACGGGGCAGCTGCGTCCAAAGCCGCAAGCGCCGGCTCGCTGGGCGTATAAAACAGTCGACAGGCGGGCCTTTTGTCGCGCTCTCGCCATTTCTGTGTTTTAATCCCGCGGTTGGAAATTAAAGGCGGAGGTAATAGCTTTGTGTATCGGACGGGGCTGTCAATAGTCGGTTAATCAGCTGCCGCCGACCGCAGCACAGCGGTGAAAGGTCCACTGTGATGGGCTGCGCTCCCGCCACTCACGTCACGCTGCAGGCTCCCTCCAGGTGGTCGGGCTGGGGACCATTCTCTATTTTCACGTTCGTCAAATCAAGCGCCACGCTTTAATTGCGTCATTTTTCGCAGGTATTGAGAGGAGAGCTCATGGTGAATAAATTGTGTTACCTTCCTGCGGATTTTTCCAATTTAACTTACCTAGGCGAGTTTTGGACTGCGCTGGGTGTAAACAGTCGGAATGTTTCTACATCATCTCGGAAAAAAAATCGAGCTCCCAACATGAACCTTGGTAACAGCGTTAGTCCTCCTCTGTATACATACACGATTCAATGGACTCGTATTTCTTAACGATGAATGACTCAGCTGTGACCGCGGCTCCAGCAGTCTGCTTTATGGCTGTTGAGGAGACGTGAAATTTTCCACCTGGAAAATGGCCTCATCGTCCTTCTGGAACCGGCTGCTACACAGTGGTTGCTTCATTCCAGGAAAGAGGAAGAAGTCACCGGGTGCCATGTTGTGATAATATTAGGGAGTCATACAAAATTTTATATATAAAAGAGCCAGCAAGTGTGACTGTGTCGTGTACAGAATCAGCTGAGGGATTCTCATGAAGCACGTATCTCTTCAACAGCCTCCTGTAGCTTAAGAGATTTGTTTAGTGTGCTCCTGTGATGGTTTTCCTCCTAAGAGCGTAATCTCTTAACGCAACACCTTAGCAGTCCCAAAACCCTGAGCATCAGCTTATCCGATATGGTTGAGTATTCGACTTTTTCGGCAGTAGTGACTCCACACGTCTTCAGTGCTTGCTTTGCTCGTCTGTGTGATCATAACAGCGCTACACCCAAAACTTTTTCATGACGAGTAGACTGCTAAAGAAGACACCTGTATTGGCCTACCGCAGCTGTAACATTTCCGCTTCTGCCTCGGTTCGGCAGGCTTTTTGAGTGGATAGGGGATGTCGCGGCACCCAGCGGGCAGCTGTCTTTGTTGTCATGTTCAAGATGTGCATGATATTGAAAACTTGGGCAAAGCTAATCATCACTTTTTCGACAGTCGCCTCCATTATGAAACGCCTGTCTTTGAGCTCCACCTCACTTGCGTTTCTCGGTTCTTCACAGAGGAAATAGTTTGCCAGTTCGTTCTTCTTCTTCTTTCAGACTTATTTACGGGAATTCAGGCGGGTGACGTTGTCGACAACCGCCGATATTTCGACAGGTGAACACCCTGTCATATTCAAGACGAAACTGCAACAAGTAGCGCTGTGCAAGTCAGTTTAACATCTCGGTTGCAGAGCAATGCAGGAGAGACAGGAAAGATAACACACACACAGCATTGCAAACACTAGCAGCACCACACAACCAAAGATGACTGATGCCAAAAGTTACCGATAGTCAACATTACTAAACAACGTGTTAGGTAGGATTAACTCTCTCTCTCTCTCTCTCTCTCTCTCTCTCTCTCTCTCTCTCTCTCTCTTTTTTTTTTTTTTTTTCAAGGGAGAGGGCGGGATTCTACGCAGTATTTATGCAGAAGCCTCCATCTTTGCTTACAGTGTTACTTGCTAACGTAGTCTCAACTGCTTCCTTCATAATATTACCCCAATGCCACAATCTCTGTGTTGTTATATTATGTGGGATGACTAGTGCCAAGACAGTGTTCTGCAGTAGCCAATTTGCTGACTGTTGTAAGATTTTGTAGCGCTTACGCTCGCTACACCGGTCCTCCGCGGTCCTGATAGTCTGATGTGACATGCCACAACTGCAAGGAACACGATAGATACCCGCCTCACTCAAACCATGATCGTGGTTAAGTGAATCTAAAAGGTCCCTGATCTTAGATGGAGGTCGGAAGACACATTTCACAACATGGTTCAAATGGCTTTGAGCACTATGGGACTCAACATCTGAGGTCATCAGTCTCCTAGAACTTAGAACTACTTATACCTAACTAACCTAAGGACATCACACACGTCCATGCAGGAGAGCGTCTGCAAAGTTAGGAATGTAGGAGGCGAGGTGCTGACGGAAGTGAAGCTGTGAGGGCGGGGCGTGAGTCGTGCTTTTGTAGCTCAGTCAGTAGAGCACTTGCCCGCGAAAGGCAAAGGTCCCGAGTTCGAGTCTCTGTCCGGCAAACAGTTTTAATATGCTAGGAAGTTTCAGCTATCAGCTTGTTGATACAAGTCAGCGTGTTTGGGCTTTCTATAAACAGCATGTCCCGACGAAGCAACAACTTTCCTCTTGACCAACACTTCAAGGAGGGGTAGGAAGCCACCCTTCACCTCCTCCATTATGAAACGAATATGCGGGAGGATTGAATTCAGATGTTCTAAAAAGTCGTTCAAATTCTTACGCCATTAGACTAAACAACGAAAAATCCAAGAATTTTGAAGCAACTAAGGAATTAAAAAATTAAAACAAAAGTATCGTCTACATATCTGAAAAAACACACAGGTTTCAAAGTCGCCGACTCCAAGGCACACTCGTCAAAGTTTTCCACAAACGAATTTCCAGTAATAGGTGACAACAGGCTTCCCGTCGCAAATTCATCTCTCTGTTCATAATAATAAAAAAAAGGAAGTGGAAATCAACACATGACAAAAAAGGTTCGTTAATTCAAAACCCAACCTGACCTCAATGTTACCATAACGAATCAGAGAGAGGAACACGAGTAAAGAGAGAGAGCACTTACTGGAATATCAGTCATTCAAACGCATTCTCTCAAATCCTACTCCGACATATCTGTTGCAAAACACCCAGCTACTGTGTTGAGCTCATTGGTTGGTCGGCGTGAGCATCACATTAAGAACTCGGGCCGATTTCTTACGTCGATTACAGGGAATGCATTTGAATGACTGCGATATTCGAGGAAGTTTTGATGTGGTTTTTCTCTTCACTTAAAATCTTAAATGGACTCCCACCAAATAGCTTGCTGACAATATTACGTTGACGAGCTAAGAGCGTAAAATGTTCGCTGCCGGTGCCAGGCTGTGGAGAACGCAATCTCGGCCTGGCCTTTTTGCTGGCAGCAGGGCGACCTTTGGCTTCCCAGTGGCCCCTCCCCCTCCGCTGTACATGTGACGCCGCAGACCGGTTCCTGGGCCTTTGTCACGCCCGTGTTGTGTGGCGCGAAACCCCAGCGCAGTTTTCGTTGACCCGTTTGTTCGGCACGCTGTGGGAATTACAGTGAAGCGAGTTACACGGCTTATTATACGCTAAAAGCTTTTCTGTATTGACTATTCAGGGATGTTCCTTATTTACGGGGACTATCCGACAAGTAATCCTCTTAAGCTTGAAAATAAAATAGTGGCACAATTAAGGAAAATTCATTAGAAAAATATTAAGACTGCACCTTCGTATTACTCTAAACAGTCACCAGTCAACCTGAAGTGTATATATAGTCCCTCGGCAAACTGAAGAGTGAGCGCCTTGTCTCCACTCTTCCAAACTACGTCACAAGGAGCAACTGCAGTCTGTTTCACTACGTTATATAGCTCTTTCGCAGCGCGCCCTTTAATCCTTAGCTAATATGGATGTTGACAGAAACACGGTTACTATGGAGGGGTCTCTCAGACCGCCTTTTTATTTATTGTGTATAAAACCACTGTTTTATTGAATTTATATTTTCATAACTTTCTGTTGTGCGTTTGCATTTTTTAAACACTGCAGAACTTAAAATACTTTGAAAACTAAAATACAGCAAAATTTGCAGTTTATTTTAATTTTATGTATTAGTAAAATCACAGCACATAGTTACCTCTTTAGTCACTCGCATACTGTCATTACAGAGATAGTAGAGCACAGATTCGCATCATAACTGTATGGAAAAACACATTTCGGTTATGACAAATTATATTTGGAATCAGCTTTGAGTTTACTACTCATCGCTTCAGCCTTTAAGAGTGATTATGCCACGCCATAATTCTATCCAGAGAGAAATTTCGCCAAATTTTTATTTTAAGAATCACGAAGAATGTCATTACCTTATGTATGCTTCTGAAGCCCTGAATAAAATTTTAATTGCTTTCAGTTTGCATGCGACCCTCCTACAATTTTTCTGCCAAATCGGCACACCTCACTTTTGACGCTGATGATATCTTGTTTTCCACTTCAAACAAGACAACAAAAGGATGTTTTTAGTTTTTCTGTGTTTGAGGCTCATTTCTCCAAAACAGCAAGTTTTCTCCGAGAGTTTTCGGCATCGGTTGCAGTCCAGGCAGCTGCAAGACAAAGTTGAGTTGCGTTGTTCTTACGTTAGCTAGTGATCTCGGTTTTATCAATCGAAAACATCTTTCTGTTCTTACCGAAGAAATATTCTTCTCCATTGTCATCACCTGTCACATCTACTGTTCACCAGCATATACCAAGGAAGCCATCTGTATTGCAAAGACTGACACGCGCTTGCCCTGGATATATATGTCGGAAAACAGACAGATGAGACATAAAAAAGTTTTGTAAACTTGTGCTCTAAAATGTATACATTAAGAGCTACGAGTACTTGTTCACTAATCCATACTATCTACTCCGAAAATATGAAAAGCAAAAAGCGTGGAGTAAAAGAGATCTGTTTCATAATATCGAGTATGAATAATGCTCATTCATCTTAAGATATGGGCCTTAGAGCCCTTGTTTACTTGGAATTTTTTCTTGGTTTGGTTGAGGAATCTGTTCCTGAAGTTTATAGGTGGTTTTTTTGAAACACTCTGTATATCCATTGAACATAGGAAGAAAGAAATTTCTTGTTACTAGCTGTAGTGTTAATGTTTAATATTGCCAATGCACAGAAACTGTACAAACACGGGGAAGAATTTAAGATTCAGTAAAGCAATGTTGAAACACAGATATTTTGCACTATAACATTATTTAGGCTCTTTTTATCGTGTTTCCAACACCCGCGCTAGTACTAAAATTCTAATACAGAGCACCAATAGATAAGGCGTAAGCGGTCAATAGAGAACAGTATTTTCGATGTGACTGTGTATTTCTGTTGTTTATCGCGGGAAGTATCCCACGAATTGTGCAGTAGTTCCTAGTGACACCTGGCTGCATAATGCGCAGTTTTCTCGATCTGCCTGCTGTTAGCGTCGGAATATGATCATCGGTCCCCTTCGGAGTCTGCCCGCCTACCTACTACTGCCGCTGCTACTGCTGCTTCTGAAATCGGACCGGCGGAAAACGAGTTATGTTCGACTGATTCTGTTTCGCGCTTTCGACCGGCGGCAAAATGAGATTACATCTCCGTTTTTTGTTGCTTTTATGTACCCAGCTGACTACCGTACACACTGCAGCGAAATTACAGCAGTAGCTTCAGGCCCTTTTGGAAACAGTAATTGTTTCTCCTTTGCGGGGAAATTACAAATGTAAAGGACTGCTTTCCTTTTTTAAATAAAAATGTCGTGTTATTGTATTCCACATATCCACCACTGCAGTATGATTCGTTCTGCTGCATCGTTCACAGTCGTGTCAAGTGTCACACAGCAGAATCCACTGTGATATTTCACGTTTCGCACCGTAGTGCTAAAGAAGTGTAGATACAGAAAATTTTTCTCTTGAAAACTCTAAATCTGACAGACGTCATCTGATGCTAACCGCTTAAGCGCCCGAAGTGGTGGACTGCCTAAAAAACTGGACTTACAATTAGGAGGAGCTCGTCCGTAGTATATCTGTGCGTACAGCAACCTTTGGCATCAGTATGCTGACAGCCTTAAATGGTTCAAATGGCTCTAAGCACTATGGGACTTAACATCTGAGGTCATCAGTCTCCTAGAACTTAGAACTACTTAAACCTAACTAACCTAAGGACATCACACACATCCATGCCCGAGGCAAGATTCGAACTTGTGAGCGTGGGAGCAGCGCGGTTCCAGGCTGAAGCGCCTAGAACCGCTTGGCCACAGCTGCCCTGACAGCCACGCTTGACTGTCAAGAAGGAGTAACAAACAGGCATTTCATATTGGTAATTCGTGAATTATATTCTGTCGTGCTATAAAAATGGCCATTTGTGCCAAAATAGTCTCGTTTGTTTGGTGAGTGTTACGACTGCTGCAATATTAGGGAGGCCTACTTCGTTTTATCTAACACACACTGACGAAATGCATGTAATCAGATCGAGAAACCACACGAGTCTTGGGTACTATATGTATTACAGGTTTTTCTGTATTAGAGAACGACATTTCTTTTTTCATGTAGCAAAACGTGTGACGAGTTTTGATTAGGTAATAGATTCTTTCCCAGAAACGAAAGCATGGCATGTAAAGCTGTAGCAAGATTAGAGAGGAAAAAAATGGCAGGACTTAAGGATTGAAGAAATGTGCGCCTTCTTGCTTCTCTCTTGTCTTTTATGTCAAACAAAACAGCCAGTTGTTAGCTAATAGGCAATAGAGTGCAAATTTGGAAGACGACCGTTTAGAAGAATTTCGAGCCCAGAAGATCAGACATTTATGTCATTGTTAAAAATTTTACTGGCACGTTTGTGTTGTTGTTGTATCCGGATCCCGCTCCAGCTACTGCCGGGTCTGGGTGCTGACAAGTCCTCTCCAATTGGCTCGGTCCTCCCACCAATTTTCTTCCTCCACTTGCTGCCAGGTCACACCTCTGCTTTCCACAGATATTCTCACTCCCATATTCCACCGTGTTCTTGGGCGACCTCTAGGTCTTTTTCCATCCATCTTTAGTTCTTCGCTTTCAGCTGTGGCCGAGCACTTCTAGGCGCTTCAGTCCGGAACCGCGCTGCTGCTACGGTCGCAGGTTCGAATCCTGCCTCTGGCATGGATATGTGTGACGTCCTTAGTTTGGTTAGATTTAAGTAGTTCTAAGTCTAGGGGACTGATGACGTCAGATGTTAAGTCCTATAGTGCATAGAGCCATTTGAACCGTTTTTTAGTTCTTCCATAATTTTGGGACGTCTCTGCCCACGCACATTTGTGTGATTTATCTTAAAGTGTAACACCCGCAAAAAAAAGATCGACATTATATGTGAAAGCTTAGCTTCTCTTGCAGCTTATTAATCTTGGAGACCAATATTATATGTGAAAGCTTTTTTCTTTTAACAACACTATGTATATTAATTTAAACCATTAACTTTTACTATTTGTGTGTTCGTGCTACATAACAGGGACGTTACTGACAGCTGACTACATCCTGTGCTCCGAATATCCGCTGTCATCGGCTGGCGAGATCACGTGACATGAGCTATTAATGGCTTACAAAAACATGTCGCAATCTCGATTTAAATGCTTTGAAAAGTAACATACGGTGTTTGTTGGTATTCGCGTTTATGCTACAGTAATACGAAAATATGTAGTGTACATGTCGGTTTACATCAAAGATCTTTCCAAAGCCTGTTTTTTTTTAATTTTATTATTGTTATTAAAAGAGCCGGGGAGTTCTACGCCGTTGTATAAGCCATAACCATTCAAAGGATTGATAAGTTTATCAGTAATGAGGAAACGTATACTGTCACTTAACACGGAAAATGTATGTTTTCTCCCGGGAGAAAGTAATTTTTAACCGGGATAGTCGGGAAAAATCCGGGATGATTTTTTTCCTTGTCCGTGCATACAAACTGTCCAAGAACTATTTTTCAGAGAGGAAACAAAGAATATGAAGATAAAGTCAGAACGGAAGGGAGAGCGCATTATTGACAGTTCCAGTCGACGCCCAGTTCATAATTGACAGACCACAATTTCGAATGGGGGAAGGATAACAACCTTTCTGAAGAAACCGCCGGAGCATTCGCCACGAACGCACGGAAAATCTGATGCTGGATGATCAACGAGTTTCGGACCGCCGTTCTCCCGAATACATTTCGAAAGTCTTACCAGTGAAAAAAATAGCAGAGCGACGTACTAGCTGTTATTCTTTCTGTGCTCCATACACGAATACAGTGGGAAGGTAGCTTAATGTGTGCTGTAATAAGAAGCATCTCCGGCTACTCACTTTGAAAGTAATTCTGACATTATACATGTATACGCAGCTGTTGAACAAAATGACTAGCAGGTGCTGCGATGTAATATTCATCCTGTTATTACGCGACCAGCTGCCTGTGTCAGGTGATATAATGCAGCGGTTATTCAGCTGACTCGCGTCATTTTTACCTTCTCTGCAGAAAACGGAGACTGTAGTGGCGTATAGTGGCACTTGGGAACGAAGGAGTGTGCCTATTACCTTAATAGCGGCCATCAGTCCTATTCTGCAACGAAATGCTTCCCACAGTGCGACAGCGGAGCTGGAGCTTTATGCACGACATACGTCACACGTCACTTGTGCAAAAATATTGCAGCGTGCGTCTAGTTCGTCTCTTGGAACGGCGGCGCGTCGCATGTGGGCGGCCAGATGACTTGGGGCTAGGTAGGGAACTGTGGCACGTCATATCATCCCAAGTGCTCTCCTTCCGTCCTCTCCTCCCCCCTCCTCCTCCTCCTCCTCCTCCTCCTCCTCCTCCTCCTCTCCTCTCCTTTCGGTTGCATCCCCATGAAGGCTTGCCATAGCGCCTGACCTGCAGGTGGCCGGCAACTTCCTTGTTGCGCCGAGCTTTACTCAGCGGACACGGCTGCAAAATAGTTGCATTCCCTGCTGATAAACAGTCGTTCACTCCAATCTCACGCTCTTCTGCTCCAGTTGATTATGGTACTCTGGCAGTATACTGCTGTTTCTGTTTCCAATCTTGTTTGTTTATCTTGCCGCACATGTTCTTCATTGTCTTCGATATGTGTTTTAGTGTTTGGGCTGTATCACCAGGCGATCGTTATTTGACTGCCTGCGTTACTGTGTGTGTGTGTGTGTGTGTGTGTGTGTGTGTGTGTGTGTGTGTGTGTACGACTGTTAGGGAGGGAGGGAGAGGGGCTCTCGACTGACATAAAAATGTGTTTTTCCGTTATTCTGGAACCGTCTCTTCACACTAGAAACCAAGTTTTGGCACTTTTAATATTTTGAAAATCCTTAGGTTTAATTTACTCTGTAATAATCAAGCTTGCGGAATTTATATTAGGAGCTGGGCAAATATTTTTATGTTTTTACGTACCCGCGTGTTTAGCCGCCTTTGAATCAACATCGATGGATCTCATATTTAACGTCTGATAAATGAAACTGACATTTGGGCAAAATCTAAAAAGCATTGTTTTTGCCATGAAGCTTCTGACCTGGAAGAAGTAACGGAACCACGCAGGCATAACAAGTTCGGTGGGGCTCACAGAGACCAGAGATTAAATCTGCGCCAACGATGAAACGTGACAGAGTGTAACACCGGACGTACTCCTGTGAGTCTCTCGGTGTCGAGTGCCTTCTTCGACGCACTCCCCTGTGCGAATGCCGCATTCTAATTTCCGTAGCCTCTTTGATGAATGAGTCCCAGTAGCCCCTCAGCGTTACTGCTTTCTTGTGTTTTTGAGGTGTAAAGACGGTAAATTTCTGGAATCTTTGACAGACTTAATATATTCTTATCCTGTTACCGCTAGGACCCATGTCATTAGACGAGTGATGTATCTGAAGGCATTATTCGACTCGTATTTCGTTATTTAGTATTACATCATAAAATATTTTGTCAAATTCTATAGTAGCATTGGAGCGCATACTTCTTCCATAACATCTTGTTGAATTGCTTCGGCAATGTTTGACATGTACACGGAACCGATGAGTACAATTGACTGACTTTCATTTCAATTGCACCATCAGCGGAAGTCTTCGGTAAATTGTATGCCATGTACCATATTTACTTAGAAACGGTCGCCAATAACCAAATATTTCCACGTGTTCATTCCATCCGTGTGTTGTCTTTTTCCCCATCGACCACAATGTTTCTTCCGAGAGACTGATGCAGGCGCTAAGGCATTAAACTCATCGGAAGGAGACTGAGTTCGCCACCCACAGAAAATGATTCAAGATTTTCATGAATTTCGTAGTCCATTGTACTCGATTCCTGGATAACTCTAATGTAAATCAGAATTTGATTCAACGCAGAACACCCTATCCGTTCAGTAAGTTTCAAGTCGCGGACCTACAGTAACATAGTAAATATTCAGATAAATCAACTCTAATTAAAAATAATAGATGCAAACTATATTCACTTTCTCTGTATCTCGTGGTTTAGTCTTACCTACTAATTGCAGTGGCGCAATTAACAGTTTTTGTTTTCCACTTATTTGACTCTACATAAGTACAACCAGTCACGTCTAATTCCTCTTCCTCGCTGTTTCTCTTTGAGGTGGAGCTGTGAGTATCTCTGCAGCTTCCAGATTCTCGATCCACCGTTGCACTAGCTCATCACCAAGTCACAGTTCTCTACCGTCCTTCTCTGACCCCTCAGCATGATCATCATTAATAAATTGTATGTAGTATCATCGATTACAGAAACTCGACTCTGTTTACTGCCCACTTTAAGTTCGCCACTGGCTCTGCCACCTACTTAAGTAAAAAATTTGCTACAGTGAATTCCCTGTTACAACAGAGAGATAGTCCCAGTCGTTGGATAGGGTTTCTGTCTAAAAGGAACCGATGTAGCTACGTAGTAACATGGTCCCTGCGACAGATAATCGTAGACATGCGTATTATCATTGCTTTTGTGAGTGAAAGTTGCCTCACTAGTATCCTAGATATGTTTGTCCCAGTATCACCCACGGGAAAACGCCACATTGGTCACCATACATTTCTAGTTTACGTTCATGATTATGCACGTATATAGGAACCACAGGTATCTGCGCAGTCTAAATCTTCATCTACATTTATACTCCTTGGAGGGCGGGGGGTGGGGGGGGGGGGGGGTATTGCGTAGAGTAATTTATGTATTGCTGCAACTCGTATCCTTTCCCTTCTCCAGGTGCAAATTTACTCTGGAAGAACCATTGTTGATAAGTCTCCCTGTGAAATCTAATCTCTGTAGTTTTCCCTAAAAAGGGATATAGGTAGGAGGAAATAATATATTGCTTGAATCTTCTAGGAACATATACTCTCGGAATTTCATCAGTAAGCAACATCATGAGGCACGCCTCTCTTGGAGCGTCCGCCACTGGAGCTGGCTGAGCGTCTCCGCGACTTATCCGCGTTTATTGAACGAGCCTGCGTGACGAAACGCGCTGCTCTTCTCTCGATCCTCTGTTTCCTCCATTAATCCTATGTGGTAAAGTTTCCAGTCTGAGGAGCAATATTAAAGTATCGATAGAGCGGGAGTTTTGTAACTTATCGCCTCCGTGGCTGGACTACACTTCCTGAGGATTCATCTAATCAATCTCTGCCTGGCATTTGCGTTTTATGTGGTCGTCTCACTTCAAAACGTCCCAGTTATTTAACGGGCGTGGCTGCTTCCAGTGATTGTTCGCAGACATGAAATCGTACAGTAACGATGTTTGCGCTCCTTTATGCACCATACGTTACGTTTGCGTGTGTTCGAAGTGAACTGTCCATCCCTGACTCGCGCGTAGATACTCCATAGGTCTTCCCGCATTTCGCTAAAATTTTGTAGCATTGCAAGTTCTCTATACTTCATGGAGCTTCCTACCGTATGCAATAGGTCATTATGTATTGTGAACGGTAATTGTTCTGTAACACTGCCTTGGGGTACGTCAGAAGTTACTTTAGTCTGATGATTTGTCTCAGTTAACAAAGAGAACATGTCTTCTATTGCCAGGAACTACTCAGTCCGATTACAAAGATCGGTGAGGAGCCGGTATCTACTGCTTTCTCGCCTCGACGATCAGGCTAGCCACACAACACAGCCTGTAATTCTAATCTAAATGGTGCGGAGACGGTTCGTCTCGTAGTTGTTGAAGACCTCGTCGTTAAGTATAGCCATAGTGAGCTGGTACGAGCCTGCAGACCTCAGTCCTCATCTTATCCTCCGTCACCGTGGTAAGATACTGTTTGTAGCGGGTTATGTCTTTGAAGGCATAGTGGGACGGGAATAACGAAGGCGTCGCTGCGGCGTGATGGCGCTGCAGGCCGCGGGCCGGTAGGCGGCGAGTTTTTCTGCTGCCTCGCAGCCGCAGGTGCACGCCGCTCAAACTTCCATTCTCTCCACGGCGAAGCGACCGGCGATTGTTCGTGAGGGAGCCGCTTTTGTGTCCGATGCGGAGGTCCAGGTGGCTCTAGCGCGTTTTCACTGCGTAGTGCAGTCGATGCTTGTTCACAGAGCAGCTGCGGGCGCTCCAAGGAGACTCGCTCTGGCTCAGGTAACGGTACACGTCCCTAGGTGCTGCAGCGCCAGAACGTCAGTAAAGTCTGTATCATTGTGGCGGTAAGATCGCCCTATCGAATACTTTGCATCGTCAACGTATGCCCTACCCTGTTTCCTTAACGGGGCAGCAGCAACGTAGATCATTTGTGCGTAAAATAAATCAAGATTGCACAAAACGATTCCTTTAGGAATCACTTAAGAGTTTCCTCTCTCTTTTAAAAAGGAACTGCTTAAATGTTTTTACAGTGGTTATGTCGTTTGAAATTCCGATAATTCATACCATATTAACGAGCTTTTTATTGTTGTTTTTTCTCTCATATGGTAAGCCCTAATTCTATGCTAAACAGACATGCAATAATTGTATGTAAAATTAATTCGAAGTTACTGAGGGCTCTAGGTGCATCGTCAGTTTGAGTGAATGCAAACCTTACTAAGATATTTCAATTTCAGCAATTCTAAATACTACTTTCCTTTGCTAATGATTGAAGTACTTGATTGGCTGGAGCTGCCATGTTAGATTGCATTCACGTACGAACCACGAGACTACCGCCTTACTGCTTGTTGTTGGGAACAGAATCTTGTCGGCTCGATCCTTAGAGGTGAGCTGCTTGCGGATACACTGGACTTGGTCGAGTCCTTCAGTGAGTTGGATTCTAACGATTTGTAACTTACACTAGTACTTTTAATACATGTTTACAGGATTCTTGTTTTACACTTGACATTATGTTCATCATCTTGTGCTGTGAAGCGGTATTACGATACGTTTGCCGGCCGGGGTGGCCTAGCGGTTCTAGGCGCTACAGTCTGGAACCGAGCGACCGCTACGGTCGCAGGTTCGAATCCTGCCTCGGGCATGGATGTGTGTGATGTCCTTAGGTTAGTTAGGTTTAGGTAGTTCTTAGTTCTAGGGGGCTAACGACCTCAGATGTTAAGTCCCATAGTGCTCAGAGCCATTTCAACCATATTGCGATACGTTTATTATTTTCAATCCAATACACGCGCCAGTTGCACTTTTAATTGCCAGGACCGGTTTCAGCACCTGTATGTCTGTCGTCGAGAGAGTACACAGACAGTCTGCGTCTGTCTGTCTGTCTGTACTACTAGGACGATAAACTGGTTTCGTTCAGTGAAAATCATCAGGTGACCTGCGGGCCACCGAAATAAAAGTAGGCTAAAAGCATAATCTTACTTGTCATGACGTCTTACTTTAAAGACAGAGCGAGAGACACAAATATCTATTGTAAACTTTTATGCTCTGAAAATCGTTGGTTCGAGTACCAATAAGTGCATGGCTTATCGTATTTTTAGCAATAGGATCCCATGTTATAACAGTAGGCTGTGTCTCGAAATAAAAGTTTTAGAGTCATCAGGAACATTCCCATGTGAAACAAGGTTGGGCAGACTTCTTCTTACAATGTGGTTGATAGTATCTTGAACGGAATGAATGCCACCAGCACTACATTCATATCCAGACTGCGTTACTTTTTCTCTGCAGACCTTTAACAACGAATCATTGCCAGTTTCTATACTGGCCTGTTAACGACTTCATACAGCGCAAGCAGCTCAGTCTCAAGTTGCTGCATGGGTCTAACACCGCTTTTCTTTTGTGTGTGTATTAGATGTCATCGCTGTTCGTTTTACTTCTGTTTCTACATTTGACACTGTTGCAGTTTATTTCCAGTTTCTGTTGTAGCTTAACAAATACAACCTACGTACATGTATGAAACTATTGAAGTCCAGCTTTTGTCTTTGACTACATCTAGTTTTATGCTCTGCGAATCACTGTAAAGTGCGTGGCTTAGCGTATGGTTAGTAGCCCATATAACAGGGTTTCCGATCATTCCACTCACGGATTTAATGTGGTAGTGAATGGTTGCTTGTATTCCTTTGTGTGTTCTACTGTTGTTTAATTTTACCTTTACGGTCTTTACAAGAGCGATACATAGGGCTGAAGAATAGTCGTAAGGAGACCTGTCAATCTAATCTGATACGAAATATTATCTCGATTTCTGCACGCGATGTAATCCCCACACTGAATCAGCAGCCGTTGGTTTACGGCATTTTCACTAGTAGCAAAGCACTTTCCTGGTCGTATTCGTTGGGACAGTGGTTGCTGGTGTTCTGGTCGTACGGAAGTTACTACTTACGAAGGTACTATGTGCCCTTACGGCAGTCCCGTTTCCTCTGATCTGTTCGCACTTGTACTGGGAAAAAGGTGTCGTCTAGTGTAGTGAAATTCTGAGATAAAGATTTCGCACTACGAATTAGGGCCACAAAGAGCACCAAGTGCGATTGCGATGCTTTTATATAGATTGCCAATGGATGATCATTTGCTTGCGATCCTGTGTGCTGTTTGATATCAGTAATACGTCAGTTTAAAGTAACCGTCCCACAGGGTAAAACATGCTCTTTTAATAACGACATTTCCTTGAACTATAGAGGATAATCGGCCTCTAGTTGAATACCATAGCCTTTCACTGTGTTACAAAGGAGGAGGGTTAGAGTTTAACGTCTCATCGCTGTCAAAAAGCACTGCTCGGTTGAAACATGACGACCGCGCTGAAGGGACCGTCACAGAATCGGACTTAAATCATTTTATGTGGTGGGCACAGTGGAGATTTTGAACCAACGTGGCAGCACGTGTTTCAAACCCAAGTCTAGATGTGCGTCCACAAGCCACCTTACCGTGTGAGGCGGAGGGCATTTTTCGTGCCATTACCCTTTTACTCCCCTCCCTGTTCCATTCGCGTACGGCACGTAGGAAGGACGCTGTCTGTACTCATCCTTACGACCTGTAACACTTTGTATGTCTGCTTTTCTCGTGTGTACATTTGGTGAGAGACTTGTGGGACTTAATTGCATGTTGACTGGCTCTTCTCGGAAGGTATTAACTCCGAATTCCATCAGTAAACCTCTCCCTTGTGCACGACGCTTCTCTCGTAGCGTCTACCTCAGAAGATTGTCGAGTGTCTCCGACCAAACGAGCCCGTGACAAAGCGCGCCTCTCTACGTTGGATTCTTAATTTAAAGGCATTGCTCGAGAATCCTACAAACAGGTCTTTCTCCAAACAACTTCTTTCGTGGGTGAATTGCTTTATCCTAACGATTTTCAACCTGGTATCTATCCTTCGTGCAAATTATTTTATGTGGTTATTCTACATCAGTTCGCTCCGGGTGGTTACTTGTAGGCGTTTAACGATAGTTTTGTTTCTAACGATTTGACGCCAATAGTGTAGTGGAACAGTAGCGTATCTCTTCGTCTGTTTATGTGGGATGTGTTACGTTTATTTGCGTTGAGGGTCAACTACCAGTACTGAACCGATCATCGATCCTCTGCAGGCTTTCTTGCATTTCGCCATCGTCCTATGGCGTGGCAGCATCCTACAGAAGATATGATCATTCGCGAATACCCTCATAGATCCAACAGATCATTAAAATAACTTGTCAACAGTGTCCGCTTTGTTAAATTGCTTTGGTGTACTCACGAAATTACCTTTATATCAATCGATTTTTTTGTTCTAGAACCATGTGTTGATTTCTGTCCTCAAGGAAGGCCCGAATGCACCGATCTGGTATGATAGTCGTACTTCGTTCACTAAATGAGAGCCCCCCCTCACCCCGAGTACGGGTCCTATGTGTTGTCTGCTGTACCGCCTCACGACGAAGAGGGCTGTCACGCGACTACCACACGGATAACCAAATCTCGTCCCAACTGCTCTAAATGATAAATGTACACATAACATACAAAGATACATTTTAAATGAAGCCGACGCAGTCGTGAGTTGTACAGTGCTCACGTCGCACTCTGTACCCACCTTGATTTCTTCATTTGTCTGTACCGGAAACCAACAGGACTATGTATAAGAAAAATCGGCTGATGGACTGGGTCGCGAGGCTGGGAGGAGAGGAAAGTCAGTCTGGCCTGAATCCTCGTCGCGACCGGGCGTCTTGCCGCTGAGCTGGGCACCGCAGAAATCAAGACGAGTCTGTCGCACCGGTCCTTGAGCATTTGACCCTTGGGCGGTTCGTTCATTGGCTTAATATTGTGGATCAAAGGCCAACGTTGTTGCTGTCCGTTTTTGTTAATGTATGTTACCAGACGACATCGTTGGTTTCGAGAAGAGATACTTTGAAGTTTAATTTTGATCGTTATTATGCGAAGCCTTGTGCAGTTGAGTTTCACACTTTTGTTGTTGAATAAGTTGGAATTTCTTCACATGATATTATTGGCGTAGGCCTGCACGTAACTCAGTTGGCTACTACCGCTTAAGTGGAAATTAAAGACTCGCGAATTTGCAATTCTGTAATTGACGAGACAGGAGCCACTACGGTATTTATGCATACTGACAGAACAGTGAGGTTAAGGGAACAGCTTCCGGTTAGGGCTTGCGTACCGTAAGAATATTGGAATCCCATATAATGATGTAACCTTAAGTGAATACGAAGATTAAAAATGGCTCTGAGCACCATGGGACTTAACATCTGAGGTCATCAGTCCCCTAGAACTCAGAGCTACTTAAACCTAACTAACCTAAGGACATCACACACATCCATGCCTGAGGCAGTATTTGAACCTGCGACCGTAGTGGTAGCGCGGTTCGAGACTGAAGCGCCTAGAACCGATCGGCCACAGTGGCCGACAATACGAAGATTAATTTCTGTTGTTAAGATAGTGGGGTAACGCGTTTCTCTCGCCTGTTCTCAGTCGAGCTGGACAAGTTAAGACTGATTTATTGGAACACGCCCCGTCATGCATGAATGTATGTAGCTACCGTGCATTAGTTACCCACTACGGACAGCCGAGGACATGCGCAGTATGCAACTTCACTGAGCATGTGCGGCGACGCGTGGCCCAGCAAACGCCCATGGACACGATCGAGTACAGGGCCGGCGCTGTCAACATGCCACTGATATATGCTACCGCGCCTGGCGTGGAGTCACAACCTCCACATCCACCCACTGTCCCACCGCCCCTCATATGTAACGACAAACGAGAATCTCTCACAGACTGAAAACTTGGAAATGAACGTTGAGTCAAGACATACATATTACAGTCACTGGAAAATAGGACGTACAGAAAATGCCGAAAACTGTGCAGTTCTCCAACCGAAATCCGTACTGGATGACGTAAATAATGTGGAAGCGGACAGTAGTACATCTTAAGGCTTATGTTGCAACACCCTTTGTGAGTAGTAGGAGAAGAATAGATCATCCAAACTTACACTCAGACACAAACAACAAATAGCTTTAAATCAAATTGAAGGGCAAAGAAAAAAATGAAATGATCAGATGGCACGATGGCCGGTAGTCTGCACCTGGGGAAGTTTGGCCACCGAATTGCAATTTTTTTTTTTTAATTTGGCGCCATATTGGGCGACTTGCATGTTCACAACGTGTTGTGACAACACAACACAGGGTCCCCGAGTGGAGAAAATCTACGACTCGGCTAGGGATCGAACTCGTGTCTTGCTGCATGGCAGGCAGACGCGTTGACTATTCATCTACGGGAGTAGACAGACAAAGAACAAATTCGCAACATATCAAAAGGAAAAAAAACATCGTTGATAATTGAAGCATCATCAGGACAAGGAAGACAACAGAACCAAACCGTCTGTTAGTCCAAGTAAATGATCACACATCGCAGGAGTCTCGGCAGCCAACAGTCTCAACTCGGAGGAGGAGGAAATCTGAAGACAGAAATGAAGATGAAACAATAAAACATTAGATACACATGACTGGACAAAGGAAATGGAAGCCAAGGATGAAAATATACATCGACACCCAGTACCTTTACAATTGTTGATCGTTACTGGAAATGATGGCAACACCCATTAATCGAATCAATCCTGAGTCATTGCGGTAAACAGTGGAAAATCAATGCTGTGGGTGTATTAAAAGAGCTAATGATCGTAGTTCCTTAGATACCGTGTTTTAATCAAATTTTGTGTGTGGCTGTCGGTAACTTTGTCAATTATCTGATCAATACTGGATTTTAATTCTGTGAAGATCGTAAGACAAATTTTGCCATTATGATAAAAAATAGCATTTCACAGTCAAGGAATAGATTAACATTGTAGTACGATACTTGAAGCAGGACATACGAGTACATTCTATTGCTAAAAATACTAAACAAGGATGAATACCACATCCTAACTGTCTAATTATATGTTACCTGTATGAAGAATGTTTGCAAAATCCATGAACTATGTGCATTGCAGGTTTAATTTGCTTGCAGCTCATTTTAGACTGCATTATGTGCTTTCATTCTCGTCAATCCATACGTTTTGTTTTTTTCTCTGAATAACATGTTAATTTAATGTCGAATCATATATATTTCGTTATTTATTTGAGTTTCTCTTTATCATGAGCACGAGCGAAAAAAGCTCCTTTCCATGAAGATTCAGTTACTTTAAGAAGAGGAATTTATTTCGATTATGACATTTTTTCAACCGAATAAGCAGTTGTTTATTTTGTAAAGAAGCAAATACGTTACTATGAAGGAGCTGGTATTTAAGTTTTTGCAGTTTCTCTACTTGATAATCAGCCACAGAGAAAAATGTGGTATAGTGTCACATGAAAGATCGAAAGGTTCGTTTACCATTTTGTTCATCCGTGCCATTGTTTGTTCGGAGCCCACTTTAGACTGTTGGTCCCGCCTCGAAATAATTCAGAGATAAGTGGTTCAAATGGCTCTGAGCACTATGCGACTTAACATCTGTGGTCATCAGTCGCCTGGAACTTAGAACTAATTAAACCTAACTAACCTAAGGTCATCACACACATCCATGCCCGAGGCAGGATTCGAACCTGCGACCGTAGCAGTCGCGCGGTTCCGGACTGGGCGCCTAGAACCGCGAGACCACCGCGGCTGGCGGTTCAGAGATAAGCTGCATACGTTTCTACACACTATCGTCACCTTGATATCGACGGTTGCTGGATGCGGTTAAGAACGAAAGCTGTGCACTTACCTTCCCTCTGGCATTCAGATGTAGTACATCCAGAATAGTTACTTGTGCATGATTTGTCTACGTTTACCAAGTTACGAATTCTGCTGTTAACTTGATACTGTGTGCTGTCTGTTGATTGAATTTACTGTGGATTGTCTAGAGCAGGGGTTTCGCGGCCTTAGAGTAGGGGGAAGGGGCGGGGGTGTCGCGGTGATTCCATAAAAATAATAATGTGGCTTATTTGCTTACTCGGTAAAGAAACGACGTGTGCACTAATAGAGCTTTCTAGCCGGCAGCCAGTGAAGTGTTCTTACTATGGCAGTCGAATCGTATTAAGCGACTTACTTGCTTTTATTCAGTAATAGTGATTTTAAAGGTTAGATCTGAGGAGTATTGATTGCTTTTAATTGTTTGTCCCCAGTGATATGGTTCAAATGGTTCAAATGGCTCTGAGCATTATGGGACTTAACTTCTGAGGTCATCAGTTCTCTAGAACTTAGAACTACTTAAACCTAACTAACCTATGGACATCACAAACATGCCCGAGGCAGGATTCGAACCTGCGATCGTAGCGGTCGCGCGATTCCAGGCTGTAGCTCCCGTGATATGCTTTTTTCTCTAACAGTATGGGCAAAGCTTTGAACATAAGTGCAAAACGTGATATTTCAGACGGCCAGAGTGGCCGAGCGGTTCTAGGCGCTACAGTGTGGAACCGCGCGACCGCTACGGTCGCAAGTTCGAATCTTGCCTCGGGCATGAATGTGTGTGATGTCCTTAGTTTACTTAGGTTTAAGTAGTTCTAAGTTCTAGGGGACTGATGACCTCAGCAGTTAAGTCCCATAGTGCTCAAAGCCTTTTTATTTATTTATTTATTTATTTTTCATTTCAAATATATCATGCAGTTCGCACACGACACGCGGCTCAAAATGAGGTGTACTAATAACAACAGTTATTTATGTGTTAATTGTTGACATAACCAATTTTTAATGTTATTACATCTTGTTGTTGCAACGAAATCAATGGAAACCATGAGCTTTGTAGTTCATGAACAAATCCCTTATCCTTGCGGACCTCTATCTGCAGGGCTCACATTGAAAAGGTGTGCTGCATAAACAGTGTAAGAACTTTCGCACTGCATTACGAGTTGGTTCAAATGGCTCTGAGCACTATGGGACTCAATTGCTGTGGTCATTAGTCCCCTAGAACTTAGAACTACTTAAACCTAACTATCCTAAGGACATCACACACATCCATGCCCGAGGCAGGATTCGAACCTGTGACCGTAGCAGTTGCACGGTTCCGGACTGCGCGCCTAGAACCGCGATGCATTACGAGTACTGGACGCATTTGTTACATCCTTATTACTGTAAGTTTATTAATGGCCATTATACTTGATTGAAGCCGAAAAGTTCGCTTCGCTAATTCTGCCCGCCCTTGAAAAACTTGCTAGTTAGATCGGCGCTTGCCGCAGCTGCAAAGGGTCCCTCAGGGAGACGGCTACTGCAGTCAATAGACGATGCCAGGCTTGTCGCTTGTCGCATGGCGACCGCACTGCGCACCGCCTTCCGCTAGGACAGCCGGCCGTCGCTCATTGCCCGCGACGCGGCGGCTGACGGCTTGCAAAGCGGTCGCACGCCTCGCTGTTGTTAGAGCCTCTGCCCTAGAAGAGACACAGCGGCGTAACGCCATCACTCGCATACGCACTCGCCAGACCACTGCTTGACACACGCTATTTCCATCGCAACGGCGCCTTGACAAATGTACTCACGACCTGGGCTCAATATTTAGGATTCAAAAAATGGCTCTGACCACTATGGGACTTAACATCGGAGGTCATCAGTCCCCTAGAACTTAGAACTAACCTAACTAACCTAAGGACATCACACACATCCATGCCCGATGTAGGATTCGAACCTGCGACCGTAGCAGTCGCGCGATTCCGGACTGAAGCGCCTAGAACCGCTCGTCCACCACGGCCGGCATATATTTAGGATTAAGTTGTTGTAAACCCGCAAATGCCGTTCCGTACTGAAACCTGGAACATTTCTGTGGCGGGCATCCTGTTGAGTTATGTTAGTTGAGGCCGCACGGTATCGGGTACCCGTGCTGATATCTCTACATTCGTACATTTCTCTTTAGATAATGACCGTGCCTGATGATGAACTCTTATCACGCCTTGATAGGATTGGTGTGATTCGTTGTTAATAGCTCCAGGATCATGGGGAAGAACACGTTCAGCTGTCGATGCTTAACGGTGCTGTATCTCTTGCGTTACATTTCCGCCCTCCAGTTATTCAACTGTTTATTACTAATTTTCTTAGTGCAGGTAATTCTTTGCACTGTACCCTGGTTTCCTCTACCCAGCCAATACTGCAGCTGTATACCTCGCTGTGAAGCCTGTGCGGTACATACCCGAAAAAACAAGATTCATAAGACACGTAATAAATGCATCACTGGCACAGGTAATTTTTCCACACAGATTAAAATACTGTGTGTAACTGGTAAACCACTTTGTAAAAAAGCTGAGAAGAAAGACAAATAATTATAGTACAGTTTCCATACAGACGCCCTTTCCCAAAACGTTCTAAAAAGTAATGTACTCAAGAGAAATCTCACATGTAAGTAGAAGAAATTTACTTAGCGCATCACAATGTGGATTTCAGAGGGGTATGTATACACTCACTCACCCAACATTATAAACGTTAAATGATGAAATATCGCTAGTTGGTATTTTTTGTGATCTTTACAAAAATAAATCATGTTACACTCTTAGGAAAAACTCAAGTTTTTTTCCACACACCTGCAAAACACAATGCATAAAGCTGTATTGAATAATTCAGTCAGTGTTGGAAGGAGAGAAAGTGTTAGTAATTGCGTACATATCATAAAGGGAGTCCCAAATGGTTCAAATCTGTGCCCATCCCTGTTCGTTATATATGTGGATGATCTTCCACGTAACATTCATCAAGCAGAATTGATACTTTTTACAGGAGATATTAGTGTTGTAATAAATCTCAAGAGATAAATAACGTAATGATCCTTTTTAGATATTTATTAAAATGGTTCTCTCAGAAT
The DNA here is from genome assembly GCF_023897955.1 of Schistocerca gregaria. Classification (NCBI taxonomy): domain Eukaryota; kingdom Metazoa; phylum Arthropoda; class Insecta; order Orthoptera; family Acrididae; genus Schistocerca; species Schistocerca gregaria. The sequence goes on from NC_064920.1 coordinate 697,728,496, forward strand.
GGACTCTTCCCTAAATTTTGATGAAACACACTATGTTCAGTTCTATACAACGAACAGAGTCATACCAACAATTGAATGAGCACATGAACAGGGGTCAGTGCGTACTGTAGAATGCTCAAAATTGTTGGGTTGATGAAGACGTGAAATGGAAGAAGCATAATAGCTTCTCAAACAGTTAAGTCCAGCTACTTTTGAATTTCATATAATTCCTAGTTTTGCCAGCAAACGAATCACCCTCCTTGATATTTACACATTAACATATTTACACTCAGTAATGTCTTATGGGATAATTTTCTGGGGTAGCTCATTACTTAGGAACAAGTGTTGATTGCAAAAAGCGAGCAGTAAGAGAAACGTGTGTTCACCCGGTCATCATGTAGGTACTTTTTTAAGGAACTGGGCGTATTAACTGCGCCAGCACAATACATATATTCGCAAATGAAATTCGTCGTACATAATCCATCAAAAATAGAGAAAAAATTTATCTTTATTATCCATTTCAGTATGCGGCAGCAAAATTTTTTGATCATTTGCCCGATTACACAAAATGAGTGACAGGTAGTAAAGCAAGACTTAAATCTCATCTAATATCATTTCTTAAATCTAACCTAAAATCATTTCTCCTAGACCACTTCTTCTATCCTATGTACATTTTTTTTAAAAAAACCTGATAGCCTATAAATAATAGAAAAAGTTTGTAAGTGTTGGTAACATGAATGGGACCAAAAAAAATACGTTCATTAATGTTAACTCCCGGGTTCGATTCCCGGCGGGGTCAGGGATTTTGTCTGCCTCGTGATGGCTGGGTGTTGTGTGATGTCCTTAGGTTAGTTAGGTTTGAGTAGTTCTAAGTTCTAGGGGACTGATGACCACAGATGTTAAGTCTCATAGTTCTCAGAGCCGTTTGAACCATTAATGTTAACATTAATTACGTAAATTGACTCGTTCCATGTCACTTCGATGAGGGTCGTTCAAGTGATCAGTCGAACCTGTAGCTAGCTAATTAAGTTGAGGCAGCTCTCGCCCGCCTGTACGGCCCGCAGGTTTCCCCTATGTCGCGAAATGCAGAGCCGCTGCGTCCACACTCTAGCTGCGGAGTCTGTAATCGCAGAGGAGATGAAATCATAATATGCCATTAAAACTTAGCAGAGCCTACCTCTTTTGCAGTGTCTGCTCAAGTAGTTTTATACATGAATTTACCTTTCTTCCGACAAAAATGATTATGCTGTGAAAACGTTTTGTTCAGTGTCTGCAAAAACGCTTACATACCTCCAAGTTGTTTGTATAGTAATGAGTGTACCTCTGCGTTTTACTATTGAGTACCTGGCAGTTGAACGTTTTCCCTTTTGTATACTATAAGTGAGTTTATATGCTGTTACGGATGCACTACTGCCGTATTTGTTAGAACAAGTCCGGTGTTCTCCTTTCCTACAGTCACGGGGTCACCAGAAAGTACCACTAAATACTCGTATGTATTCCGATGCAACATCATATTTGTTATCAGTTTTCCCCATCCAGTTCCAGTAATAGGCGACCTAGAGGTACATCCTCAAGCAGGTTCACGGCTTGAGGCTGTGATTACCCTTTCTCTTATCCTTTTCAGGGCCTTTTCCTTCGTGGCCCGTTCCCCGCTCTAAATATAATTTTACAGAATTCATGTACGTGATAAAAATCACTTTTTTTGCCGAAAGCAAGTTCTGCAACTTGGAGCTACCTTAAACACTTGATAGGCTGGTGCATATCACCGCAGACCAGCAGACAATAGCATATTTGCTTTCCTCTGAATGGCTCTTTGAGATTCATTTGCTATAGCAGCAATAAAAACCCAGCGTCGGAGATGTATCTGTTACCTTGGAGACTTTTCTTGGAGACGTAACGCCGGAATTTGTGTTTTGCAAGCTCCTAAACTTTTAGGACATTCTATAACGACACTAGAGGATACTAAAATGAGTATTTTAACGTAAGAAACCAATGGTGATAAATGAATATTTCTGTAGTTCTAGAGGTTGAATGAGGAGTGCATGATTGACACGTCTTTGCAAACTGCCTACGTTCCAAAACAGACTTCTGGCTGCCTTGAGGAATAATAAAAAACGGTCTGAAGTGTGATAAGTTCAGGGCGTAGTTTACCAGTGCTTATAACTCACGACTAGCTGTCGAAGATGGAATTACTCGTTACAGGAACCTGTAGACACATATCTATTACATGGTGCCACAGGATGGAGTGCCATGAAGGTTGAAAGGATATACAGAGAGAAATTTCGTGATTAGTGTTATTGTAACTGGATAAAAAATTCGTTGATAGAACAGAAGGAACAGAATCTTTCAAGCTACAGAGAGCTGACAAATGTTTTTGACAATTAAGTGTCCGTACATTAGAATTTTGTAGAGGTGTGGCAAATTTTGTAAAGGTGTGACAACCCTATATAGGAATAACATATCATCTTACGGACAAAATTCACACTGTATCGTCAACTGACGCATAATTGATACAAGGTGAGTGAGAGGGCGATCTGCAAGACAAACAGTCAGCTGGCTACTTTCAAGCAACACTTCCCCTTCGCATAAGGCACTAATAGCAAATGCGAAAGCTATCTTCGAAGAGGACCCGAGAAAATAGTCGTAGTGATATAGTGTTTCTAGGCACTCTGTGTCAACGTAGTACTGGAAACGAGAGCGTCTAGACAAGATTAAAGACACCTACAGAACTGTGCACGATTTGCAGGAATGGAAGTGACCCGAAAGAGACCTCTGGTAACGAGTTTGGGAAGAAATGTGTTACACAAGTGCTGTACATTTGTCAAGACGTTCGAATAAAGACACCTATTCGTCATTATTTGTTCTAGATAACTGATCACATCAGAAGGTGGGCCCACTTACTGGGAGAAAAGTTCACGGTCTACTTTCAGAGCCAACCGCCGTAGATGGTGTCCTCAGTTTCTGCTTTTATTACAGGATTCAGAAGAGGCTGAGAAATGAGGCCCAGAGAGTGGGCGATATGCCAGCTGCTTTTAAAGTCGTTCACGCGTTCGAAACTGCGCATGATTTTTCTTTCTTTTTTCTTTCTTGCTTTCTAGAGATACTGAAGTATGCGAAAGGAACTAAGGCGGGTATTGATACCTGTCTCATTATTAATGTCACTCTTAAAGTATGTGGGAAAGCTACTGTACATAAGAATGTTTGAGAATATCTGCAAAATAAAATATTCTGAGCCGCTCACAGTTTGCATTTTAGAAGAGCAGTTACATTGAACATGCCACATAATATTTCACTACATTTACTCTCTTCTGTAGTTTGTTGTTGAGAATGAGTTACCGTTTGAAAATAATAGGATGACTCTCCATTCTAACAAAAGAAGCCAAAATTAATTCACAGTTCGTGGCCTAACCTTATGCTTCTATAGAAAACAGCACTAATATTTTGGCTCAGTCTCTTCTGAATTAAAGATACCGACAAAAAGTGAAAACAGTTTGGAAAAGTAATTGAAATCACTTTACTTGATATCTCCTTCTATTCAAATGTGAATAGACCTGTAACATAATGAAATTTTCACTCTGCAGCGAAGTGTGTGCTGATAAAAAACATCCTGGCAGCTTAATACTGTGCGCCAGACCTAGTCTGGAACTCTGGACCTCCGCCTTTCTCGGACAAATGTCCTATAGACTGAGCTCCCCAAGTGCCACTCACGACCTGTCCTCAAAGCTTTGCTTCCGCCAGTGGTACAGCACTTGCCTACTAGAGGCAAACGTCCGGAGTTCGAATCTCGGTCCGGCACACAGTAATGTCAGTCTACCAGAAAGTTTCAGATAGCAATCTATCATGTGCATGATCTGTATATATCACTAATTTTCGGTGAGAAAATGAATTAGTTTGGTGATTAAAGTGATTCATGAAATGTACAAATAACGAAACTGAATTTCTCTTCCCTATCGCTTAGTACGAGGTTCTTCTCTCATTATTATTATTATTATTATTATTATTATTATTATTATTATTATTATTATTATTATTATTTTGTAACTCTGTGGTCGGATGTCCATCCTAACGCCACAGGTCGCGAATTTAACCTACGGGACGGAAGTCGTTTATGCTATCTGTCTTTGAAACATTTAAACTTCGCTCCGTGTGTTATACGGTTATACGAGTATATCATATTGTCTGAGGTGCTATTTGGCGACGAGTCCAGCATTCGCCTAAACAAGCGTGCGACACTGTCTAAGAACCATAGTGAGGCAGGGTGTGTGTTGGGACGCAGCGGCGCAGGCAGGCAGGCGCGTGCTTTCTAACCATGGAGGTATAATAAGGGGAGCTGTCATGATGTGACAAACTTGTAGTCGTCTTCCGCCGTGTTATTACGATCAAACATTAAGCTTCTGGTGGAAATGTTTTGACAAAAAAAAAGCCAGCATCATTTGCGGGTGCACTAGTGACCCTCATTACAGTCTAAAGTGTAAACAAATCACATTTCATTCGTAAGTGGTGTCGTTGAAACGATATTTTTTATATATATGCAAGAATATTAGTTGCGTTGGTTACTTTTACTGTAGCGATTTTCTTTCTGTCATTTAACATTAGATTTCCTATCAATCAGACTCGAAAATCTTACATCTCTCTTGTTAACGCTGTGCGATGGAAAGATTCGAAACCAACCACACATGGCAAACTTCGTTATCACCATTTTAGGGAAGAGGAAATTGACCAACCATGAATTTGGTCAGTCCGTAAAGGCTGTAGCGCCATCTACATGTGCTATCTGTTACCAACGGCCGGCCGCGGTGGCCGAGCGGTTCTAGGCGTTTCAGTGTAGAACCGCGAGACTGCTACGGTCGCAGGTTCGAATCCTGCCTCGGGCATGGATGTGTGTGATGTCCTTAGGTTAGTTCTAAGTCTAGGGGACTGATGACCTCAGATGTTAAATCCCATAGTGCTGAGAGCCATTTTGTTACGAACGGTGCAGCGTGCACTGAGGCGCAGGCCTGCCACCTTTCGTGGCTGCGCGGTGGCCTTTGGCGACGGCAGTTTCTTGACTCCTGCGCGATGCATTCGATTCACTGTACAACTGACTGCTACGATGCGTGGTTAATTCATGAGTCACTTATGCAGGAGATGAGCTACACAGTTTCTTCTTTAATTTCTGAATGTTTGCTGACTTCTGTAAACCGATTTGCCATCAATCGAAAAGCACATTCAGCCGTTTGTCATTCTTTCGATAATCTGAAAATGAAGACTGTTGCGGTAAAATTGCGTTATATTCTCAAGGAATGAAAATGCCTTGTCCACCACTAGGAAATACACTACTTGACTAACTTCGTTTATCTGTTCTGGCATCGGTAATTCAGTTGTTCCATTATTAATTTTTACCTGTAGCTCAAGTTTTATATGTTTGCCATCTATGTGGAAAATGTGCGTTGTGGAAAATCCATTAAGTTTCGAGAATGGGAAGCAATTTTTGTCAGTTTTTCTTGAAAAAAAGAAAACGAAGTTGGATTTTTACGTCCCGTCGACATCTATGTCATTAGTGACGGAGCACAAGCTCTGAGTGTGTCAAGAAATGGGAAGGAAATCGGTTGTGCTCTTTCAAAGGAACCATCCCGGATTTTGCCTGGGACGATTTTGGGAAATCACGGAAAACTCGAATTTGGATGGCCGGACGCGGGTTTGAACCGTCGTCTTCCCGAACTCGTCACCTCGCTCGGTAATGTTTCTTGATTAGGCTACTATAGGTAAATAAGTTGGATATATTTCCATATTGTACGTGTTAGTTCTCAAACAGTTTTGAAGACTTTTCTTGTCACTGGTTGTGTAGTTGCAGCTAATGCCTTTGAAGGACTCGCCGGAAGCGAAGTACCCGAAAAAAAATTATCTGTTACAAGTTCGACAATCAGAGCCGCGTGGGTGACATTACGCAGTTGTCACGGAAATGTACTTGGTTATGTAGGTAGTGTTTAAACGCTATGTTAAAGCAAGTTTATATGGAACAATTACTTCCTTCATTACAGCCGTCGTCGTTTACCAAGCAAAGAATTTGGTTGTATTGTTTTCTTTTACACCTAAAGTAATTATTAAACTGGATGTCAGAAAAATTACGGCTCAACACAGTGTTACAACCTGAAAGACTATACAGCAAAAGCAGATCTTCAGTTGTCGAAATGAGATTCGGATTGTGAACTGCAAGACATTTTATTACAGCGAGAGTCTTCCTGTCGTGGTGAATTCCTAGCAGAGGCAACCTGTGAGTTTCTTAGAAGTAGATACCTTAGGGGTTGCGAAGCAACTCAAATCGCTTGATACGGGCAAGTCTTCAGATCCAGATTGTATACCGATTAGGTTCCTTTCAGATTACGCTGATACAATAGCTCCCTACTTAGCACTAATATACAACCGCTCGCTCACCGACATATCTGTACCTACAGATTGGAAAATTGCGCAGGTCGCACCAATGTTTAAGAAGTGTAGTAGGAGTAATCCATCTAACTACAGACCTGTATCATTGACGTCGTTTTGCAGTAGGGTTTTGGAGCATATGCTGTATTCAAACATTATGAATCACCTCGAAGGAAACGATCTATTGATACGTAATCAGCATGGTTTCAGAAAACATCGCTCTTGTGCAACGCAGCTAGCTCTTTATTCGTACGAAGTAATGGCCGCTATCGACAGGGGATCTCAAGTTGATTCCGTATTTCTAGATTTCCTGAAAGCTTTTGACACCGTTCCTCACAAGCGACTTCTAATCAAGCTGCGGGCCTATGGGGTATCGTCTCAGTTGTGCGGCTGGATTCGTGATTTCCTGTCGGGAAGGTCGCAGTTCGTAGTAATAGACGGCAAATCATCGAGTAAAACTGAAGTGATATCAGGTGTTCCCCAGGGAAGCTTCCTGGGACCTCTGCTGTTCCTGATCTATATAAATGACCTGAGTGATAATCTGAGCAGTTCTCTTAGGTTGTTCGCAGGTGATGCTGTAATTTACCGTCTAGTAAGGTCATCCGAAGACCAGTATCAGTTGCAAAGCGATTTAGAAAAGATTGCTGTATGGTGTGTCAGGTGGCAGTTGACGCTAAATAACGAAAAGTGTGAGATGATCCACATGAGTTCCAAAAGAAATCCGTTGGAATTCGATTACTCGATAAATAGTACAATTCTCAAGGCTGTCAATTCAGCTAAGTACCTGGGTGTTAAAAATAACGAACAACTTCAGTTGGAAAGATCACATAGATAATATTGTGGGGAAGGCGAGCCAAAGGTTGTGTTTCATTGGCAGGACACTTAGAAGATGCAACAAGTCCACTAAAGAGACAGCTTACACTACACTCGTTCGTCGTCTGTTAGAATATTGCTGCGCGGTGTGGGATCCTTACCAGGTGGATTGGTATTATCACGTAATAGGGGAGAGAGTGTGGCAGATATGATACGCGAATTGGGATGGAAGTAATTACAGCAAAGACGTTTTTCGTCGCGGCGAGATCCTTTTACGAAATTTCAGCCACTAACTTTCTCTTCCGAATGCGAAAATATTTTGTTGAGCCCAACCTACATAGGTAGGAATGATCATCAAAATAAAATGCGAGAAATCAGAGCTCGAACAGAAAGGTTTAGGTGATCATTTTTTCCCGCGCGCTGTTAGGGAGTGGAATGGTAGAGAGATAGTATGATTGTGGTTCGATGAACCCTGTGCCAAGCACTTAAATGTGAATTGCAGAGTAGTCATGTAGATGTAGATGTAGGCGCTACCACTGTTATGACTAGCTCACCCTGCTGTCAGTGCGCCATTGTTCCTCGTGCCGCGGGTGTGCGCTGCGCAACTCTTCGACCCAAGGTACAGCCATAGCCTCTGATCGTACCAGTCCACTGCCGTTAATTCGCCCCTTGGATTGGAGTTGGTTTTGGCTTACTTGTTTGTCTTCGCAAGCTATGGCGCTGCGCGTTACGAGCAGGTAAATAACGGCCGTTAACTCAACTAATCCTGCAAAACTGCTTGTGACATCTGTATACTAATCAATATCTGCATCATTGCCGCTGTTCCTAGATAATTCTTGTTTACACTCAGGTGACAGACGTCATGGGATACCTTGTAATATCGTCGGAGCTCCTTTTGCCCGGCATAGCGCAGCAACTCAATGTGGCATGGACTCAACAAGTCGTTTGAAGCCCCTGCAGAAATATTGAGCCATCCTGTCTCTATAGCAAAATTGCGGAAGTGTTGCCGGTGCAGGTTTTTGTGCACGAACTGATCTCTCGCTTATGTCCCATTGTTCTTCTGGAATTCACATCGGGCGATCTGGGTGGTCAAATCATTCTTTCGAACTATCCAGAATGTTTTTCAGATCCGTTGTGTGTTGGGTCCATGGCTTCATGGGGGCTGCGCCACGCTCGAACCCTACCATCAGCTCTTACCAACTGAAATTGGGATTCATCTGACCAGGCGTTTTCCAGTCGTCTAGGATCGAACCAATATGGTCACGAGTCCACGAGAGGCGCAGCAGGCGATGTGCTTGTCAGCAGAGGCACTCGTATCGGTCCTCAAATTAGACCGCACTGTTCTACGGATACGTTCGTCGGATGTTCCACGCTGTTGTCTGTGGCTATTTCACGCAGCGTTGCTTGTCTTTTAACACTAGCAACTCTACGCAAACGCCGCTGCTCTCGGCCGTTAAGTGATGGCCGTCGGCTGTCGCGTTGTTCGTAGTGAGAGGTAACGTCTGAAATTTGATATTCTGATACTGTGGATGTTCCAATATTGAATTCCCTGACGGCTTCCGATACGAAATTTCGCATGCGTTTAGCTCCAACTACCATTCCGCGTCCATAGTATGTTAATTCCCGTCGTGGGGCCGTAATCACGCTGGAAAACTTATCACATGAATCACCTGAGTACAAATCAAGGCTCCGCCAATGAACTGCCCTTTTATACCTTGTGTGCGCGATACTGCCACCATCTGCATACGTGCATATCGCTGCCCCATGACTTTTCTCACCCCACTGTAACGTTTTGCTAGTGTGACTGGTCAGAGGTTTCCAATGATTGCAGAAATTTACACGGTAAACAAGAACTCCACCGACGAACTTTCAGAGTCTTTTATATAAGGGGCCCTCTATCTCCAGCGGCTCGTTACAGAGTTATTACATTTCTTTCCGTTTCTTGCTCCCAGCTTCGCATCTGTACTGCACTGAAAATAGTCAAAAGCCGTTAAAATTTGCTTCAATTCGTTCACGGTACCTGTTGTTGACAACCGTAATGCCATCTTTTCTGTTTCCGTCAAATTTGCATTTAGTTTTGCTCTGTCTATGATTTTCTTTTCTGACACTGTTAATTGTGCTTTAACAGGTATACACAACAGCACTATGGATAATTTTAATGACGAAGAGTTGGCCGACATGTACCTTGTGTATGGGTTCACTGAATTCTATGGGAGAGCCGAACAACGGCGCTACGCCTAGGTATCCCCTTTAACTACGGTAACCATGCCAGGATGTACGTGTTTCTCGGAAATTTTTTGGAAATTTGTGGTAAGTTCCTATGGGACCAAACTGCTGGGGTCATCGGTCCCTAGGCATACACACTATTTAAACTAACTTACGCTAAGGACAAGACACACACCCATGCCAGAGGGAGGACTCGAACCTCCGACAGGAGGAGCCGCGCGAACCGTGACAAGGCGCCGCAGACCGCACGGCTACACCGCTCGACTTGAATGTTTTCTTCTGAGGGTTGTTGCGTTACTCGTTATCGTGGGCTTGTGTTTTTGTCTGTTTTGGTTATTTTATACTACAGGCTTCTTCATCGTCATGAAGGCATTTTCACAGAAACAAGGGTAATTGCTGTAACAAACCGTATAAATCGTAGTTACTCTACTATCCTGTAACGAGCAACCGGAGGCTGTGGGCCCCTCTTACCAAGTTACTCGGAAGGTGTCACTGAACAACCTCTGAAAGTTCGTAGGTAGAGTTTGGTTCACCCTGTGTATACCTGGTGTCCCTTGTAAGAGTTGCCAGGCGCATTTTCTGTGTTGTTTCGACAGATGTTTGCAGTTTAGTTTTTGCAGCGTGTAGCTGGAGTCAGCCCAAACAAATACTGCTCATTACGTCATTCACGCGACGTTCGGTGTACGCGGAAAGCATCTTGTTTTTTCCCCCTTTATGAACAAAATAATTTTTAAATCGGGCTTTTACGTGTCCACTCGATAGAACGATCGTAAATCAGTCGAACGTCATATTCGTTTAATAGATATGTATCAAGAGGAACATTCAAACCCGAGGAACAACCAGTACTGTAGTAGCTACTGAGCAGCGTTGCTGCATTGCGATAGTAGTCAGCGCAGGCTAGGTCGCAGTTGGAATGTCTGTTTTACTGTCCCTGTTAATACATACCGATAAAACGAATATCGCTTTAGACTAATTTGGAGTCGTCGTCTGGTATGAGCACCTAAGATTACGTTTGAAAAACTATTTTGTTTGTAACGGGAACAGACTGATGCTTTCCGTGGATTGTCGAAATACCAAAGATAATACGTCTAGCGACTCTTCAGAGGGACACTCGGTTTAGATAAGAGACGCATGCCAGCATTTGAGGTGCACCATAGTCTCCTTTATTTTTTCTAATTTGGCTCTCAGCACAGAAATGCTAGAAATTGGCAGAATGTTTTCCATTTCCTCGATTAATAGTTTACTGATTTTACATTCAATAAGGAGCGAGGCTTCCTATTGATGCCATTTGGGCAGTGTGCGTCCTAATGGATAGCATCGCGGGTTAGTAATGCAAAAGTTTTAGGTTCGATCTCCGGTATCCGCATCGGATTTTCCATGGGTAGAAAGGTCTGCTACGGGACCCACTCAGAATCGACTTGTCCAGTAGCCAACATCCAAGCATTTTTAAGCGATCACTTCACATCCATTTAGACGAATGCCGAGTTGCCTATTTATCACCTTTTCAAACAGTTAAATCATGAAAACACACCGACGAGAATTCGCAGACAGATGACGTGCACAATATTCGTGACATAGATTAACACGATACTCTGGTGTCAAGCAGAGCATTTGGCGACAGAAACAAGTGCCATGTAAAGCAGGATATTGATAATGCTTGTTTGCGTGAGTAGTAATGTACCACATAAGCTCTGTGGTAGCTCTGGTAAGACACCATTCAAGAAGTCTTGTAAGTAGGGTAGCTTAATATACCGCTTGGACGATGCGAATAGTTTCTGCTGTAGCAACAGTAAAACCCGAAGATGTGAAACAAGTGTCTTTATCCGATGTACTAGAATGGTTGACTATCACCGATGTTATCATGCCGATTCCGGTGGCCTTCCGAACTTAATTCCGTCGATTATTCCCAATTTCATGACGACGATTATTAACGTGATGAAATGCCAACGGACAGAATGTGGCCTCTACTGGTAAGAAGAAAAGCGAGGAATAAAGCGTTTGAAAGAGAATAGGATACTGTCAGTTGTTGTTTCTGAATGATTTTTTACCCATCCAGCAATATGAAGTGTTTACACAGCCACGAAACATTGTAATCGCATCTTGACACAAATGTCAACTGCTGCAGCTTTATGTAAATGAATGCAATGTTGTTTAAAATGCATCACGTTTTGCATTCCGAACTGCGACAAAGACTGCCAGGCATACAGTTATTTTGTTGTTACTGCTGATGCAAATGTTTGTTTTGACAACTTCTGCTTGAAAAAAAAAAGTAATGTTCTTCCAGTACGGCTGAAACTAATTTTGTTTGCGTAAATCCTGAGGTGCAACTGAAGTGGCACAGTAATACTGCAAAGAATCCGCATTCGGTAGCTTTATGTTGAAATTTTCGCCCGGAAACGGAGACTTAGATATACTGTGGCTGTTTTTAATCGCTTAAAGCAATTGCCGGAATAGTTTCTTTCGAAAGAATACTGGCGATTAATTTCACATATTTCTCCAATATGAGTCTAATGGTTCTTACTGTGTCGCAAAAAAGGATATTTTTGTGGTGCAAATAGTCCAACACGGTAATATAGACAAATTTAGTCAGGCGCATTCGGCTCACGACTTAAAATTTTAACAACGAGAACTGAAGTAATGGCATTCCCTCGGATGAGAGAGTCAGCAGTGGATACACATCGCTGATGACAGAACTCTTCAAAGAATAAGAAATAAAATTTTATTGTTTAGTACCAACGCTGTCATATGGATTACATAAGGTCCAAAGGAAAAAAGTCTTAATCATACTACAAGAGCTGAAAAAGTTTTTTATCAGACCTGCAGTCTGTTGTAGCAGAAGACACAGCCATATAGTAAGGCGTAGTGCGGAGTTTGAGGCACTGCCAACAAGAGAAGCTGTAACTGCAAACGACAAACGTAGAAAAAAAAGCCTATGATTGGGAAGGTTCACGGGGGGGGGGGGGGGGGGGGGGGCGGGCGGTAGAACTGGAAATTTGTTCGAAATTCAATTTGTACTAAAATATATGTTCACATTTAGCTAAATACATTAAAAAATTTCATTGAATTTTTAGAGTTAAATAAATTAGCCTACGTCTTTTTTTCTGGTTGAACGTAATCTTTGCCATGAAGACCAGAAACACACAACTTTTTTTTTTTTTTCAGCGTTAACGCAGGCTGATGGAAAAGTAGTGCAACGTTGTGGGAAAACGGCGGAAGTTTCGAATGTAGTTGAAAGTGATCTCATTTGTGTGCTTCATATAGTTGAATGCCATGTTGGATGTTCTTAAATACTGTTATCACATTTTTTGAGGAAGTGCAGTAATACTTCATTCAGTTTCTTATATAGAACGCCCTCTAGCTACTTTCTAGAAGCCACGTTACTAAGGAAAATGCTCGTTGATTACTACGTGACACAGAATTAGGGCAATTCACAAGTAGGGCGGTACCGCAGAAATGCATCCCTGCCGACACAGAAGTAAACCGGTCGTCAGCGAGGCGCACGTCATAATGCGCCACACATTTCGTGCATCGCGTAGTGTAATTGATTTGACATGTTTGAACTGCAGACGCAGGTGGCGGCCAGCACACAGGGGGCAAAGTTTATTTCCAGACGGGGGTGCAGCAATGCGCCGCGGCTGTATTTCACCGCAGTGACGGGTTGTGACCATTAATCGTCGTTTCCTGCGACTAGCGAAATCCGACTCCATGCCACTGTGGCGTGTCGCGTTACGTTTCCCCCAGGAATTTATTTCGTCACGATATCAGCGTACATTGTTTCACGGTATTAAATCAGCGTGAAATGGGCGTGATCGCCCTCACCACATTCCCTTAAATTCCGTACAGATCGGCGATTTCCTCACGTTTCATAGTCGCTGAACGCCATTTTTTCCCGTTACGAAGTTTTGAAGTCTAGTGCTTAACCTCCATCTTGTTGACAGTCATTTCTCGAGACAAAGTTATTCTACTATGACAATTTAGCAGAGTCGAACGCTTCCTTAATTTATCTACCCTGCTAAATGGTCTATCCACTGCATGCATGTAGATATTACAAGAACAAGAAATTTTCATGACGTACCTCAGAAATAACGAACGAATAGTCTTTTTCTGAGTTACGCTTAATGCTTCTAGGAAAAACAAACTACTGTCTACTGTCCTCAAGTGCAGAGAATTTGTCAGTGTCAAGTGCGCATAAACAAATCTAAAGCCAAATATTAATATATGAATCACAGTATAAATCAACACCATACTCGATGTTGAGCTTCGGGAGCAGAGCAGAAATTCAGTCCTATTTTCTTCGTAGAATTATAGTGTAGGTGGTTCAAATGGCTCTGAACACTATGGGACTTAACATCTTAGGTCATCAGTCCCCTAGAACTTAGAACTACGTAAACCTAACTAACCTAAGGACATCACACACAACCATGCCCGAGGCAGGATTCGAACCTGCGACCGTAGCGGTCACGCGGTTCCATACTGAAGCGCCTAGAACCGCCCGGCCACACCGGCCGGCCATAGTGTAGGTGGATTGTCGTTTCCTTTATGTAGGCCTGGTTGATCAAACGCGTCTCTATATCGTGTTGAACATTGTAATGACGACTTGTGCAATGTATTGATAGCTTGTAGGAATGAATGTGAAGGAGAAGATGAAGCCGGACTTTAGCAAATAGCCGACTTGTGTCTGTCAGCACGAATGGGGGCAACCGGTCTAACGTCCCCGTTCGGCGGACGGATGGGCATCAACAGTTTCACGTGTCTTACGATTTTTTTGAGATTTTTGTAAGATAATCCAGAGCATTATGCAGTAACTAGTCCTACGACAGAGGAGTGCCCTATACAAAGAAGGAGTAACCCACTGTCTGCAAGGTAATGACCACACGAGACATCAGTGTGTCTCACGTGATATGTGTCACGTTGTCTCCACCGATAGCTGCCGACTCAGATATTGGACGATTTATATCCAGGGTTTTTTTCAATAAAGTGTTTCCCCTGGGCTCTGGCCTGCCTTCCGACTTCATCATGTCGTATACAGTACACACTTCTATCAAATGGGACCAACAGCCTGGAAGGTATTTCCAGAAAGAATTTTCGCTCTGCAACAAAATGTGCACTGATACGACATTTCGTGGCAGATTAAAACTGTGTGACGGACCGAGACTCGAACTCGGGACTTTTGCCTTTCGCGTGCCAGTGCTCTACAAGCTGAGCTACTCAATAACGTCTCATGGTCTGCCCTCACATCTTCACTTTCGACGTTACCTCATCTCATCTTTGTAGTAACACGTGCTTGGATCTCTGTTGGAGGAGAACTTAAGGCAAAGGTCCCGAATTCGAGTCTCTGTCCGGCACACCGTTTTAGTCCATCACGAAGTTTCAGAAAGGCGTTATGTCCCCTGTGGCCGAGGTCCGGTTGCAGTCAGTAGAGCTGTTGTTATTGACGCTTAAACCAAGAATGACAGACACTGAGCTACATGTTCCGATAAGGTCACCTTATTTTACCATCGCAAAGTTTTCCGCGAGACTTGTGCAGGTCGTTGGTGGCCATATTGCGATACGTGAAGCTTTTACCTGTGTTTTACTAATGACCCCGACAGTAATGTTGTTGACCACACAGTCTATGCCGTCTGCATCTGCCTACGCCATGGTTTTCTGAAGCACAGATGTACTGCAATTTAACTGGCATTATCATCAATTTACCAGATATGTGTTGCATAAACACGTGGGCTGGATGTCATTGGGAGACGGGTTAGATGACACACAGCACTACTAAGTGGAAATTCAAAATTTTAACCTTTCCATTGGCATTTATGTAGTTATGGGCTCCACAAATCGAATTACTGCGAGCACGACAAATTTGGACACGAAAAGGCGAAGATGGTAATGTGTGGAGAGTCTGGAAGAGCTGTGCATCCACCAGAAGATGATGTATTGGCTAATTGTGATGGTAATTATGATAGTGATGACTTATGAATGAGAGTCCATTCATACAAAAGGAATCGGGCTGGTTCTACGGTAGCAGATTTGAATCCTGCCTCGTGCATGGATGTATGTGATGTCCTTAGGTCAGTTAGGTTTAAGTAGTTTTAAGTTCTAGGGGACTGATGACCCCAGATGTTAAGTCCCATAGTGCCGAAAGCCATTTGAACCCAGAGCCATTTGATGATGAAATAGTAGACTCCCCTAGAAAGCAAGTAAAGCACTACACCACAAATATGACCACGAGAGTGTTTTACGGAACGTGGTGCGTCATGGCCTCCAACCAATATGCGAATCTGCTCATTCGACTAATTGTGGAGCCACCTAGAGCTTAACCTGGAATTAAAAGCATAAAGCCACTTTCGAACTTTCCCAGTCACGGTCTCTGCCGTAGATGAACGTCGTATTGTGAATTTGTAAGGAAAGGAAAAAAGGGTATTGAATTTACAGTCTTCGCCATATCCAGATGGTAAGCTAAACAAAATATCGCCCTCCAAGGAAGAAAGCAAGGTTCACAGCATAATCGTTAGTGACGGAGCACACGCCTCAATGGACGAGAATGGGGGCAGGAAAGCCGCCTCATCAATTTTAAGGCAACGTTTCAGAATACACCTTGATTTATTTCTATGCCACCTCTCGGTCACACACACACACACACACACACACACACACACACACACACACACACACAATTTTAGTTTGTCGTAGCGTTGTACCATATACTGCTGCCATTATTGCACCTTTTAGGAAGAGACTCCTTCACCAGAAGTAAGAGACCAACAAACGAGGCAATGAAGATGAGACGACAAGAAAGTGTCAAGTGTGGTTCGTCCAAAGAAGTGCGCAAGTCAGTCAGTCCATACTGAAGGGTGATATTTGAATAAAATAATAAAAAAAATTAATTCTCCTATAACATTTCCTACGTTTTATCCACTGCTGTAGCCACCAGTATGCATAATATTACTTTGTAATATTAGTCCATGTTCAAACACTAGCCTAGCGTGTGCGATAAAATAAAGACGATGGGATGAGGCGCTCCAGAATGGTTACTGAGGTCTCACCAGTATCTAACGTGTCTTCGCCAGTGCGCCTGGTGAAGAGGCGTACAGTCATTGCGACTTGCGACGTCAGAGATGGCTGTTCCGCCAAATGGAATGAGGCCCGCTGTTCCGTTCTGTTTACAGCACGCCTAATTATCGGGAGCGGAAGGAACTGTTGGAAGTTGGCGGAGCGAGGCATCGCCCGCCCTGCGGCGTGTTCTTAAATCAACGTCTTTGTCTGTCTGCCAGCAGACAGCAGACGGGCGCCGGCTGCCGGCTGCGCACCGGCGGTTGTCACGTGATTAACTTCCCCAGCCGCTCGCCTTACCGCCCAACTTTCTGCCTTTAATTAAAACGGTATCGCCAGACAGATGGAGGAGGCAGAGACAGAACGGGGGCTCGGTTTCACACCTCAAGACGGACGGGGTATGGAATATCCAGTGTCGTTCATAAAACATAAACTTTCGGCGCCGGTGTCTGGTAGCGGTGTGAGTAGGATGGAAGCGGGGAGCTCCCATTACCTTTACATAGTCGACAGCCCAAGAGAAGCCGCCGCCAGCGGATGAAACTTCTTGTATCTCCGACTGCAACTCAAATGCAGAAGGCGGGAACTAACTGTGTTACTGATGACGTTTGGTAGTGCGGCGATGCTGCGACCGTTTCCTTTCTTACAATACTAGTGTACTGTTTGACTTCTCCTATACCTAAAGTTAAAATGGAGCAACGGTTGTTAAAATTTAAGGAGAGGAGCGACGGCTGGACTGTTAACTAGAAGTGCTTGCGAAGAAGGATGGGTGTGAGGGGTGTTTAGATATCGCCTGAAGCATTTACCTGTGTTTGAATATAAACCGTATAGTTTTGATCTCCAGTTTGTTTTGTAAAATTTTTGGGCCGTTGAATGTGAAACTAAAAAGCTTCGGGTCTTCTTTTGCAACATTTATGGTAAGTAAATAGTCGTAGTTTGACTCAGTGGCTATCATCTTACAAATCAAAACGTTAGTTATTAAGGCTTATAATTTAAAACAGCACCTAGACACAAGTGTGCTTCAAGAAGGTTTATTTAAATTAGGCCTTCACCTCTTGTAGATTTATTACAAATCCATTCTCAGGTGTCTCTTACAGATTTTCATGCTTTGCTGCTGGGCTTGGTTTTTTAGTGGTTACAGGTTTTGGGCTGCGGTGGTCGCACAGAAATATGACTACAAAACGAGGCCCCAGCAGTACCGAAAGAAAGAAGGTCTATGAGAGCCATCTATAGATGGATTTGTTATCAGTCAGAAGCTGGTTAACTGTTTGATGTAAATAAACTTTCTTGAACTATACGTGGGGCTCCCTGTTGTTTAAACCTTATACTTGTTCTACAGCCACTGTCTGCGTTCGACAAAATAGCGCCAAGGGCCAAGCTTTCAGTCCTCTGTAGCCCACATGATTTTCTCTGCTGCTTAACGCTTCTTGTGTTTGTTACCCAGAAAAGTACCAAGCTGCACAGTCGTTCAGAGTCCACTTTAATCTGTAGGTCCCCATATCACTGGCTGAGTAAGACAGCAGGAGCGTACAGCATCCAATAGGACGTTACCAAGTAAAGCATTACGGTGTTAAAAAAATTTTAAAACTGTCTTGATGACAACTTTACTTTTTATAAACAACACTTTTGACGCCTTACTCTATTAATTGCCACCTTGTATATTCAATACTATTGCCACCGGTGTATGTACATATCGCTATCGCATGTATTTTTTCACCTCGGTGTAATCATATACAAACCGCTGCTTGTTTTGGTTTCATTGAGATTTGGCTGTCAGAGACAACAAAGAGCGAACAACAAATGCCAGAACTGGGGATGACAAGTGCATGGTATTGCTACTTTGGAATAAACATTGCGCAGGTGACTGAAGGAAGGACGAGAAGAAGAATTGCTTGACAAGGGCTAAAAAGGTGTTTTTTAGCAGATGAAAGCTAGGCGTTAGAAATGTTGATCTAGAAAAAAAGTGATGTTCTTAAAGCAGTATGTCTGCAACGCCATATTGTATCTTAGTGAAATGTGGACACAAAGAAAATACTTAATGCTACATAAATGTGATAAACATTAAGTGTGCAAAACCTTTGTCAGAATAAGGAATAGATTATGGTGGCGTGTATTAAGAAGTCCAAGAATAGTTTACTTTGTACTGGAAGAAGTGAAAAAATGGGCGTCAATTGGGGGTGACACGAGACTAAGGAATTTCGGTGAAGCAGGCACTCAGCACTGAAACCGTTAACATTCATAACAGTAGTATGATTCATAACAGTATTAGACCACTCAAGATACTGACAACGTCATGGACCTCAACCCCATGTGCAAGCTTTTGGCCTTGACGAACATTGCCTGCTTTCATGTCAAATTTTGCAGTTTCTTAGTTGACGTGATGCAACTGATTGCACCTATTCTACAACTACCGACAACCCGTAAATTAAGGTGGTAACGGATAATGAGCCGGGGACGTCCTCTTCAGCAGTCAATTACACAACCACGAAGGAAGTAATCGATGTACTCCTATCTACAATAAAAAGGTTGCTTAACAGTAACGAATCCAAACGTGATGGAATAAGAAATGAATAATGGGATATGAAGAATGAATGTTGTTGCAAATGACCCGCCCGGATAGCCGGACGTGAACGCACGCCGCTTCCGGGTCTCTTAACAGGCTCACCGGCGTAAAATTGAATCAGCTCGGCGGATTAACGACGAGAGCTGTTGTGATGGCCAGCCAGGATGTGGTTTTTAGGAGGTTTCCCGAATCCGAGGAAGTGAATACTGGGCTGGTGCCCACGTCCCATCCCTGGTACACGGTTCGCATACACTGCGAAAATGTTCACACACCTTCATATGAGAATGACACTAGACGCAAACTGATTGCGTACACACATTCGGTCCCTGAAGGAAGGCGTGGCGACAGGAAAGGCCGCCGGCCACCGTCTGCTACTAACACGCTCAAATCCTGATTGACATGCAGACCCCGCGAAGTCGCGTCATAAAGCCGCAAAGAAGAAGAAGAATTTTGTCTTGGCAAAGAACGGAGTACATAGGAAAGAATTCGAGAGAAGGAAGGGATGTTTAACGGCCGCCGGCAATGTTGTAATTAGAGACGCAGCACAAGCCGTCGTTAGGCGAAGAATTAGGGTCGGCCCTGACTTTTACACTTACAGGGAAGCGTCGAGGCTTTGGCGTTCTGCAATTTAGCGAATCCAAGGATAACCTAAGTAAGATGGCTGGAAGGGGAT
The DNA here is from genome assembly GCF_023897955.1 of Schistocerca gregaria. Taxonomy (NCBI): domain Eukaryota; kingdom Metazoa; phylum Arthropoda; class Insecta; order Orthoptera; family Acrididae; genus Schistocerca; species Schistocerca gregaria. Next base: position 697,748,193 of record NC_064920.1, read on the forward strand.
CTCAACTGCCGTCGAACGTGAATACAGTGTCTTGCCGCTGCACCACTTCGCTCGGTGAAGAATCCATTGAAGAAGGGGGAGGCAGTACTGAAACTTCTTTGGTTCACAATGTTTGTATGAAATGTATTTAAGCTTTTAAAGTAAAACAAGAGTTATTGACATTCTAAATGTCCACTCTTCATGTCTACGTATTTGCAGCCCTCTGCCGCTAGAACGAACCGAACTGCAGCGCGTAACATGGCGGCGGTCTGACGTAGCTACGCCGGTGCTTGATAAACAGCGTGGTGTTATCGAGCTTCGAATTCGAAGAGTTCGTCCACACACGTAGCACCCTTTCGTTCAGACCACAGTGAGCGCTGCGACATGTACGGCAATCCGACCCCTTCGGCTCACTGCCATCAATCATTCTCCATAGACTCCCTACTTGCCCCCATCCGATTTTCATCTGTTTCCGAAACTTAAAGACGACCTCCGAGGACTTCACTTCGATAGTGATGAAGTATCTCTCACTGGGATAAATGTGTTCGTCGCCAGGGTGCTTATGTTGAAAAATAGACATGCAGACATGAAAATAAATATGTAGAATGTTAATAATGTTTGTTTTATTTAAAAAAGATTTAGGAGTTTTCACATAAAAAAAATTGTGAGAAATTATTGTCCAGCACGCCGTCGTACTACTTCTTGGCGGATATCAGTCCTATCGTCATTTGGTGTGACAAGTACTGGGAGGAAATTGTGTACCTTGTCTGTCTGGGAATCTTGTAAATATCGTTACGTACGTTTTCGTGTTTTAGCTGTATTTATGTTGTACGTGTGAGAGCAAAACTGGGAAATAGCCCAATATTTTAAGGCTTTGGGAAACTGCCTGGTGACACCCAGTTTCCATTCGGATCTGGCTCACCTGTTTTACTCGCAAGCTAGCGCCCTGCACATTAAGCCATACGAGCATGTCTGATTTACATCTTTAACGCACAGAATAAATATTGTATGGGATAGTACACAGTAAGTTATTCTCATCCTCCAGCAGCTGACTCTGCGTGTCACTTCCTGTGCGCTCGCCCACGAATGGCGGAACGGCCTCAGGTGATAGGCGAGTGGTGTTTGCCGGCTGCTCCTGTGCTGGCAGTCGCCGCAGCCGGTGACCCCCCACCCCCTTTCCCAGCCGGTCTGCAGTGCACCCAGCACGTCGCCCGATACGTGCAAATCGCGGCCGCCGTGCCAGCAGTAAATACGCTTTTAACGATCCACCGAGCTATATACTTAATTTATGGCGGCGCCTACCCCTTGCTTTCGGAAATATCGCCCGCGCTAGTGGATTCCTATTAATGGCGTAACTTCTCGATACCGACGGTGAAAATGCAGCAGCGAACGACGTAATTGCCCTAACTGCAGCACGATGTGCTGATGTGCGGGCAGTTGAAAATCGTTAGAATGCTTATAATTTTATAGTTACAAAATAAACTAAAATTAGTCAGGCATAGTCGTCTCTAAACACACTGGCGTAGTTAGTGTACATTGATAAGAGTCGTCAAATGCTTCTATTGGGAAAGCCATTTAGTGCTTTCCAAGCTCATTTCCGAGCTCACAAAAAGGGTAAGATTGAGGTAAAGTGGTCGTTAAAAATCTGGACACGTATTACGAAGATTGGGTTTCGATAACCGTCTCTTTAATCCAGTTGTAGGTATTTCGTGGGTCCCTGACGGTTACTTCGAAAAGCGTACGGCCGAGTGTCTTCCCGCCTTTTCCCAACCTGACCTTGCGCTCATATTGTAGTGACCTAGCCATCGACGTGGCTTAAACCGTAATCTTCCTTTCTTTTATAGACTTTATCGTCGGCAGAATGTCATATCCCAGGCAGTCTCCTTTTCCTATGTCATTACGTGTCACGATGCACGTCCAGACCAACTGTTGGCAAAAAGAGATTCTCCCCTGTTTACTCATTTCGGCGAATTTTCGCGAAGTCTATAATTCGAGTCATTGAAAGGAACAAAGTTGGTGGTGCATTCTTGGCTCGCCGCAACATGAAAACATTGTCGTACGAGTGAATGGACGAATTGTTCAGGGATGAACCACGTCCTGTGAGAAGCAGAAGACATTGGATATCAAATAATAATGCGTAATTTATTAATTCAGGTTTCCGTCAGAGTTCCATTTAATATTGTTATTAGTCACTAGTTTCGGCCATTTTCGCTCATTCTCAAACCATTACCTGCATTTGTAATGTTTCACTGTACGTAATACGTCGTGTTTCGAAAAGGACTTTACAACTTAAAGAATTCATATCAATTTATTGAAAGAATATATAGAGCTGGGTTTAGTGTTATTTTGTAAGGAAACACACAGTTTTTTTTTACCTTATAAAGATGTTGTGTGTGGCTGCCGTTGTTTATCCCGCACACATCCCATCGGAAGTCAGTTTCTTCTCAAACTCGCTGTAGCATTGCGGGTGTAACTTTCTCAGTGGCGGCGTAAACTCTTGCTTTAATTTCAGGTAGAGAAGCCGACACAGAAGGGACAAACACGATATCCGTGATGAATCCCCATTAAAAAAACGAGTGGTGTGTCAGGTGTGGGGAACCTGAGGTCCTGCAATTGGTACATCAAGGCCAATCCATTGATCTGGAAAGCGTTCACTCAGAAAATCCCGGACGTCAGCCAGGTTGTGGGGTCGTGTACCATCTTGCGGGAAGCAAACATTTCGTTCGTTGTCATCCTCATCGATGTGTGGTATCGAAACTTGTTGTAACACATCCAGATACACTATCCCGTTGATGGTTCTCTCACGAAAAAAAAAGGGGCCGTACACTTCGTTCTTGCTCATCGCACAAAAAATGTTCACTTTAGGGCTATCAAGAACATGTTGCAATGTTTGATGTGGATTTTTAACCTTGCCATTTAAGTAAAAAGTTGACTCTTCAGAAAATATGACTTTGTGCAAGAAATGTTCATCCTTGTGTAATCGATTTAACATATCCGCACAGAAGTTCTTGCGAGCAATTTTATCAGTGTCTTTTAGTGCTTGTACGATCATCAGTCTGTACGTTTCAAAGGCAAACGGTTTCTCAACACACGCCAAACAGTCGTATATGGGATTTGCAGGAAGCGAGATGCGCTACGGGTCGATTTCGTAGGGCTGTTGACAAAACGTTGTCTCACTCGCTCAATGACATCAATGTGCTTGGACGACCTGATGATTTCCCATGTCTTACCGAGCACCCAGTTTCTACAAAACATTTATGCCACTCCTTAAATTGTAGGCTTACTCGGAGGATCTTTAGCGTACTTGGTACGGAAATGAAGCTGAACTGTCGTCGCCGACTTCGATTCTTCAATCCAAAATACACAGCTAGCACGCGCGGGTCCGGTAAAGGCAGCCAATCAGCCATCTTTAACGCAATTGCGGCTAGCGCTCCTTACGGTGCGATTCGACACTAGCGAACTACGCGAGACAAAACTTGATTTATTTCTCTACAATCACCTCTGTAGGTATGAATTAATTTCTATGAATTTTCAAAGCTGTAAAGTCCTTTTTGAAACACCCTGTACATTTCGTTTTATATCGGGTCTATGTAAGAAGTGTTATTTGGCTGTATTAGAGAATTTTCAGTGTACGAAGATAGTCATAATACAGCCAGATAACATTTGTTATATTGATGTGATGTAGAAACAAATTCATTGTGTACAGTGAAACATTAGAAATCCAAGTAACTCTTTGAGAATGAACGAAAATGTCCGAAACTAATCACTGTTTTTTTTTAATATTACATGCAAGATTGACGGAAAATTTAATTAATAAATTACAAATATATGGATACCAACACAGTGCTGGAATTACGTAATTAATAATGCGTTTTTCTGCTCTTAAAACAGAGTGAGATAATCGCTGCAACTACCATAAAATTAGCTGTGCGTTCTCAAAATTTGACTTTTCGTAGTCTGTCTTTACTGTGCTTAAAGGAGACAGCTGTTTCTGCTTTAATGGTCTTTAGGACTACTTGGAGGATGGAACACGTCTCTGGCAGACTATCTTCATTTGAAAAATTTCCATCTACGTGACCACTCTGCAATTGACTGTTAAACGAGTGGCAGGGGTTCATCAAACCACTTAAAGTTGTTTCTCTAACGTTCCACCCTCGGAACAGAACGCGTGAAAAAACGAATACTCCAGTCTTTTCGTGCGGGCACTGATTTCTTCTACTTTATTACGGTGATCATTTGTCTCTGTGTAGGACGGTGTCGACAAAATATTTTTGCATTTGGAAGAGAAAGTTGGTGATTCGAATTAGTAAAAAGATCTCGCCGCAGCGAAAAAGATCTTGTTTTAATGAAACGATCTGCCCCTCTTTGAAATTTTTCGATGTCTTCCGTCAATCCTACCAGGTAAAGATCCAATACCGCGAAGCAGTACTCTAGAAGAGGAAGGACAAGCGTAATGTAGGCAATCGCATTGATGGATTTGTTGCATCTTCTAAGTGTTCTGTCAGTGAAACGCAGTTTCTGGTTCCCCAAAAGATTGTCTAAGTGATCATTCCAATTTAAATTGTTCGTAATTGCAATTCCCAGACATTTAGTTGAACTGACAGCCTTTTTTGTGTGTGATCTCTTGTGTAACCCAAATTTAACTCATTCGTTTTTAGTGCTCATGTGGACGACCTCATACTCACTCAATGTTGTTTAGATATAGTTGCCACTTTTTCGCAATGTTTAGATATTCTGTCTAAATCATTTTGCCTTTCCTTTTGATCTTCTGGTAACTTTACTAGACGGTATACTACAGCATCATCTGCAAAAAGTCTAAGAGGGCTGCTCAGATTGTCTCGTGAATCGTTTGTATGGATTAGGAACAGCAGAAGGCCTATGATACTTCCTTGTGGAACGACAGATATCACTTCTGTTGTACTCGCGACTTTCTGTGAAATACTATTAACTGTGACCTTGTGAAACATAAACTCGTGAAACATACACTCTTAGAACTAAATAAGTACGAGAACTTAACAGGAAGAGCAGTGTCTTTAATGATATGGTCCTAAAAATGGCTTCCTGGCGACGAAAGACACTAATATTGAATGCTCAGTATTTGGTAATATGATGCTGAAAGTTAGTATGTACTTATACAAACTGCAGGCACAGGGTGTAAAAATCATTTTTGTAAAGTCGGTTGACATTGTTGGGTGAGATATCAAAGGGAAGTGTGTGGGTTATATCGTAAATGTACGTATTGAGGTGGGTTCGAAAATGCGGTCAGAGAGGACGCTTGTGCAGGTCACATCACGTTGACGAATAACAATGAAACTAAGCTGGAGTGGTGGCCTGAACCGAATATCGGCCGTCGAAAATGAGGTGATACCCGTATAAACATAGTAGAGACTGTGCTCTAAGAAACCACATGCGTACGATGGAAGACTTGGAATAAAATCTTTCCTGCGTGTATAAATTATGCAACATTCTTCAATGTAATATTCTTGCGCAATTTTGAAGCATGAAATTTGTTGGGGTTTCCTCCTCCCCCTCCCTCCCTCCCTCCCCCCGTCCCCCCCCCCCCCCCCTCTCTCTCTCTCTCTCTCTCTCTCTCTCTCTCTCTCTCTCTCTCTCTGTACAATAGACAGATAACGAACGCTATCCTAAGAGACTGATAGTCAGTCCAAACCCTAGTAGATTTCTCACACCCTACAAAAGACGGGCGGTACATCATGACTATTGCTTTTAAGCTGTTTTCCATATGTTTCCAAACAAATCCCGTTGTGCTTCACCGCCTCACCTCAGATACATATCATACATACAGTCAGAACACCAGTATAAACCAAAAAAAAATTGCTCTATTCCCGTCAGATGGTATAATTTCCTTCACTGCTTGCATTAAGCCATGATGTTGCGATGGAAATGGAAGTCTAATCGTAGTAACGAAAAGAAGATTAAATGCAGAATACGAAGCAGCTCCAGATCCGTTGCGGGAGTAACGCTAAAAAACACGTTAATGCCAGAATGCCAAAAAGTTGTTGGACACGTTCACGTGTTTCCAGTGTTCGCTGAAGTAGTCCGTAGCCAGCCACAAAATACCCACCTCTGAGCTCGTGTGCACTTTTGTCTCCTGCATGACGAGACTGTTCCGCAGGCCTGATGCGGTGAAAACATCGCGCACCCCCCCCCCCTCCCCCCCCCCCCCCTACAGCCGGTAGCTCACCCCGTAATAAATCAGGCGCGCGCTCTCTGGCGGCTACACCACACACAGGGATTCCGCGCGGCTGGCACCTCCAGTCGCTGTACAAGAAAGCGTGCCGGCCTCTGCCCGGCGCCGACGCGCCAGCCTCTGTTGTCGATGCCGGCCCCTGATTTATGTCCTTCCGTTTGTCTCTCCGCTGGTAGCATCCTCCCTACATCGCTAAACGTTCCCCTGCCACTAATTCCGGAGCTCGCACTGCCATAATTCCGTATTACAAGCATCTGATGCAGGTTTTTAATTTGTCGTTTGCAGATACTGATCCATTATTACACGGGTGGCCTTAGGTAAAAGCACACCTTTCAAAAAAGATGATAATTTTTTTGCAATGCTTGGGTTGTGTCATTTCCTTTGTTTCTTCCTGATCAAACTTACGTCAACGCACGTCTTGCCAATTGGTGATTTGGGCATGTAGTCCTTGCGACATTTTCTGTCGTTTTAAACTGACGTTTTCTGTTGAGAGGTGTATTTAACGATTGTAATCATAGCTTGGCCTAACCAGGAGCGTGCTCATCGCTGTCAACGAGGGCAAAGTTGGCGCTTAGCAGAAATCCCGCGAGGCGGTTAAGGACACTTTGGTTACGATTACTCGCTCACCTCTGTAACCACACTCTTCTTCTTCTTCTGTATCATCTTTTGCTTTTTCTCGTCTCTTCTACAGGAGTCGGCATCGTTGCATGGGTTGAGGCAATGTTTGTGGTAGTTGGTGGCCGGATGCCCTTCCTGACGCCACTAGTCATTAGTCATTGCTACCCCCGCATCCCCAGGACGGAATTTGTGTACCCATCTAGCGTGTATCTGAAAAGAGACGTGAGTGCCAGCCCGGCATTGACATCGTTCATTGTGGGATACGCGCCTACTAAAACCGCTTCGAGGCTGAGTGGCACATCAGGTGTCGTCGAGAATAGGCGTGGCGGACTCGACCGGGGGCAGGTTAGCTGCCCCGTGTCACAGAAGTGGCGCTTTAACACGCTGTAGTATCCGGGCCGGGTGCTTGTGGAAATGTTTTCCTTCCGATCTCGGAGCCATTCACAATACATGCTGAATGTTGCGACCGGGCTCTGCTAGCCACGCTTAAGACACGTTGCCCGTTAGCTTTTGTCTTGGGTTCTTCGACCGATGTCGGTTCTATAATTTTTCTGACGTTTCTCCAGCACTAGTGGTTGGCATTGTCAAAGGTTCGCCCTCCATTGGTGGTGGTGCACTGGTAGTGGAGCTTTGACAATGCCAGCCACTCGTGCTGACGAAACTTCAAGAAAAATATCAAACAAACGTTTGCTCAACAACCCGAGACGAAAGGCAATAGGCAACGTGTCAACAAGTGGCCACGAAAGCCTTAGCAATTTTGTATCACGCTTAAGAGTTAAGAGATTTTATGGTGACATCAAACGTTCCCCAGAGACACTAACTGGAAAGTAATAACGCGAAAATTCCTGCAAGAGGCGGCACTTACCGCAGAAGGCTTATTAGGTGGTACAAATGGATTGTACCATATATAATGACTACAGTGGTCGCTGATATGTACTACCTGGCAGTAGGTGGCAGGATAATGCACCTAATACGAAGAACGAATGTTTTTGGGTGTGCCCGGGTACTTTTGATCACATTGTGTACATTGCCCTAGTGAAGACAGCTCGAATCTTTTATATCCATCTACATAATGGCCGATTTTTAAAGTAAGACTTCCCGTGTAAGGAGTGGTTTACTTTAGAAACCAGCCGTCTGTCTGGCTGATACAGATTCCGGCTGCAATCTCAATTCATGCTTTGCTTTTTGTGAGTGACAGTTGTGTGTGGCGTTACTCTTTCTTCAGATGCACTTTAGCAAGAGAGTGGACATTCAGATTAGGATGGCAAATCGGAAAGACTCGTATTTCATGCCGGTTTATACAGGTATCTATTTCTGATTACAAAATATTCATCGTTTTGACTGTAATCCCGTAAACACTTTCACCAACTATGGTATGGATTGGAGTGATATACAGTCAGTAGAAGTTATTACAGGCCTGAGCCGACAATTTTAGTCGGGTACAGCCCTATTTTAGGCTTCGTATGGATTATGAGCCAGCCAATGTTGAAGACAGTGGACTCGTCTTTGGGTAGAACTGAGTTTATTTCGCCTGCGGCCCTCGAGATTAAGGCTTCCCATCGTTTCCCTAAATCTCTTAGGAGCAATTCTCTTTGCAACTGTTCCTCTGACAATTTCCTCCCCCGGTATTGCCAGGTGAACTGGGGGAATGTGTACAAGACCCTAGACTTCAGCCTTCCCTCCGTTTCCCTGTTCACCCAGCGAAATAAGAGTAGTCTCTCTCTGGAACACATACATACGGACAACTCTTGGTGCGAGTCACTGGAGATTCAAGGGCGACATTGAAATAGTTTCCACACCAAAGGACAATTTGTCACAGTCAGGTAATGTGATGATACTGTAGTTGTTGTGACGTTACGAATCTTATATTCACAAGCACATTGGATAACACAACAGCCCAAAAGTACCCAGTTTTTGCTCACAACATGCAAATACGAATACTTCACAAATTCGAAAGCCTTAAGTGAATACTGAAAACCTCTTTTGCTCCGACATGTATACCGGAAATAAAAATAATGAAAAAAAAATACAGAAGTCGACGGACAATTATTCGCGAAATGTATACCCAGATTTTGATTAGAAATGCAAGCTGTATGAGGACATCCAGATGAATTATTAATAAACGGCACCTTCTGTGTGGAGAGACAAGTCTAAGCAATATTTAAAAAATGGTACATAAAGCAGAACATTCCAACAAGACGCAGGTGTTTGGTTTGTGGGAAGTCAAAGAATAACACTAAAAAATAACGATAGTTGTGCCAGGAGTGTGATTGCGAATAACAGATCCCAGCACGGAAATGATACAGTTATACTATGTTGCTACGGTTGGTCGCACGATGATACTGCTCATGGTTTGGCGTTTGTTTATTATTATTATTATTGCTATTGTTAATTAATTACCCCAGAGGGGGGGGGGCTTCTGACAGCTGCAGTTTCCGTACTTCATCCGTAGGTGTACAATTTATGGTGATATTATGGAAATAAAAGATGTTTTTTTTTTTCAATGAAATTTGTGGTTCTGACACGGGAGTTAATATGTAAATCTGAATCGTATTCGCTGATTTATGATCTGCAGGTGTTGATGGTGAACTTTTGTGTTGTTCTGACGGTGATAATACTGGTGCTGTTGCTGGTGGAGTTGACGGTGCCACAATATTCATATTACTATTGCTACTGCTTCTGGTAATCTATTGATACACAGGTAGCTGCGATGAGATGTAGCTTAGGAGGTGGGAACGCTGGAAGGGATATATGTTTTTGAGGGTAATTGTGAGGAAGCGGATTACGTTTTCTGCCGTGGAGCTGGACAGAGGGAATTTCGTGGATAGACGGGGGTTTTCAACTGGACGTAATGGGACTGTAAGTTCGGTAGGAGAGATTGTGGTTAGGGGAGTGGGTGGGATGGAACTGGGGTATGGAGATTTGGGTACTGTTTGAGGTAGTGGGACTCCTTACTGTGAGGGCAGGTTGTGGCAGTTTTAGGAGAGGTGGTCATTGTATTTGAGTCTCGTGGCTGGGTCGCGTCGGCCTCTAATAGTACTGCCGCGGAGTGGATGTGGTCGAAGCATTGTGTTTCGTAGAAGGTACGGGAAAAATAACTCTGCTTTCTAGCGATCACTACATCGACACGAAACCTTATGGTCTAAATACTTCAGCACCGGAGCTTTTCCAGTGCACTGATGCAAATTACACGTCACGTCTCGTCGTCGATGCGAAGAGCAGTAACCATGGAACGACCGCAGTACCGCACCACGAGATCGCGTGCGGCGTGAGCTGTTGCGTTGTGTGGTGTCTGGCCTGGCTGCGGGCTCGGGATTTTCACCTCCACGTGTTTTCCGCAGCGCGTCTCCAGATGCGGCTCGCGACGCGCGGAAATTCATTCTCATCAATTACTCTTTGTATGCGCGCCCTTGCAATCTCGCCGGCTTTATGGCGCAGGCGCGGCGGCGTGCGGCGAGCAGCAGAGGATGGATGGGCTAAAGAAGAGAAAGAGGGCACAAGCACGAACGCGACGGCGGTGGGAAGTGGAAGGGCGACAGGAGGTGGTAGCTATGGCTACGAAAGTCTCGCGACTTAGTTTACTGAGCTCGGTTTCATCGCCTAAGTCGGCAGGAGGAAGACGTAACACTGCAGAATGTACGACGAAGACCGTGTTAAAGTTTTCCGGCAGGTATGGAGCTGTTGAGAGGGACTTCTTTTATCTATCGTATCTCTTCATCCCTTCGAACTAATGAAGGTAATAATTTGAGGTACGTGGTACTAACAGACCCCGTTTTATAATGGACACCTAAATCCCTAGGCCCACGGCAACCAGGAGCGCATGACGACGAGTATAACAAGGAATGTATTATACATTTGAGTGATTTCAGCACAAAGATATCCACAATAATTTAAACATGAAACAGGAATAATCTACACATTCTGAAGAAAACCTGAAAGTTATGTGAGAGTAGGGCAGGGGACGACGAATCGAACAAAATTTTCCAGATAACCACAGGTCGGAATGCACCATTGTGGAGCTGCGACTATAAAAGAAAGGCAGTTGGCGATGAGGCCAAAGTGTGTGCTTTTAAACTAACTTGTCCCAGTTAATACCTGTAATGCTACAGATACCATTTACTAATTAAATCAAGATAATAGTTTAAGCTGAACAGTGTTAAGCAAACAAAATTTTAATTCGTGTCTTTTGCTAGTTACTTTAGACGCAACTTTCTCTGCTATTTACTGGATAATGATTGTCCATGAAACAACTACGCTGAAAGTAATGCAATGTCTTTAATTGCATTGGCGCTAAAGCCGGAGAACCGTGAACCCCAGATGTCGACTGACTGAAGAGTGGCCGAGCAGTATCCTATAAAGACGTCTGGCAGAAAAATACTGGGAAAGCATGGTGGTGGGACTGACTCGGTGAATACGAGGTAGTGCCAGCGGTAGCAGTGCTGCATTTAGCGAGCGTACCGCTCTTGGCACCGTGGCGGTTTGCTGGCCTTAGGCGACCCTCATCCTAGGGTGTAGCAGTCCCGATGACATTTTAACTCAAGTTTCAGTCAAAAAGAACGAACAGAACTTCATAGGAACTTGTAACAGAGTGTTACCTCACCTTTCTGCGATCGTTATTCCTGAGTACAATCAGATGTCGCCAATCATCATCAACAGTAGCGTCTAACTAAACTTCAGAATGAAAAAGAATTTTATTTGAATACTTTTATTTTTTGAATGATGAAAGATAAAACGCATACAAAAATTAAATATTTTTTTTATCAAAATACGAACTAACAAGTAAATGAGATACGGATACTGCTTATTACAAGCTACATCTTTTGTAGATTGAGAAGCAGTTCACAGTGCATCACGAGCACTACCGACAACTCCTCAGAAAAGAAAGTCAACTATCGGCATTAAAGGGAGACATTTATTAGAGAACATGCTTCATCTGCACTGCTACTCTCGCTAGAAATATCCCTTTCACCAACGTCATGCACGCACATTTAAATCAACCAAGTTACAATGTGCGCATTGCACTTAGGCCTGCGATTTTGTAAATCAACTGATTCCTGGTCTCATTACGTATGGTATGGGAGAAATTGGAAGAGTGCAAGCTCCCAGTGGTTAATGCTTTGTGTCTGACTACTGCCACCCACAGAAAGAAGTCACAGGGGTTCATGTCTGGCGAATAGGGAGGCCAATCCGCGCCGCCTCCTGTATGCTTCGGATAGCCCAAAGCAATCACACGATCATCGAAATTCATTCAGGAAATTAAAGACGTCGGCCGTGCGATGTGGCCGGGCACCATCTTGCATAAACCACGAGGTGTTCGCAGTGTCGTATAAGGCAGTTTGTACCGCCACAAATTCACAAAGAATGTCCAGATAGCGTGATGCAGTAATCGTTTCGGATATGAAAAATGGGCCAATGATTCCTTTGGAAGAAATGGCGGCCCAGACCAGTACTTTTTGAGGATGCAGGGACGATGGGACTGCAACATGGGGCTTTTCGGTTCCCCATATGCGCCAGTTCTGTTTATTGACGAAGTCGTCCAGGTAAAAATAAGCTTTGTCAGTAAACCAAATGCTGCCCACATGCATATCGCCGTCATCAATCCTGTGCACTAAATCGTTAGCGAATGTCTCTCGTGCAGCAATGGTAGCGGCGCTGAGGGGTTGCCGCGTTTGAATTTTGTATGGATAGAGGTGTAAACTCTGGCGCATGAGACGATACGTGGACGTTGGCGTCATTTTGACCGCAGCTGCTACACGGCGAACGGAAACCCGAGGCCGCTATTGGATCACCTGCTGCACTAGCTGCGCATTGCCCTCTGTGGTTGCCGTACGTGGTCGCCCTACCTTTCCAGCACGTTCATCCGTCACGTTCCCAGTCCGTTGAAATTTTTCAAACAGATCCTTTATTGTATCGCTTTTCGGTCTTTTGGTTACATTAAACCTCCGTTGAAAACTTCGTCTTGTTGCAACAACACTGTGTTCTAGGCGGTGGAATTCCAACACCAGAAAAATCCTCTGTTCTAAGGAATAAACCATGTTGTCCACAGCACACTTGCACGTTGTGAACAGCACACGCTTACAGCAGAAAGACGACGTACAGAATGGCGCACCCACAGACTGCGTTGTCTTCTATATCTTTCACATCACTTGCAGCGCCATCTGTTGTTGAAAATTGTAACTACTGTAATTTCGAAAGTTTGTCCGCCTGAAAATGTACTGTTGTCCCAAGCATATTGCAACAAACGGTGTATTTCTATCGTAGCTCGTTTAGTTTTTATTGCCGTTTCAAATATACCGGTGATTTTTGAAACACCCTGTAGTTACTGTTGTGTTGTGCTCTCAATTAGTTAATTTATTATTTTGAAGTCACACGCACACACACACACACACACACACACACACACACACACACACACACACCTGTCATACGTACATTGTACAAAGGAAGTAAGTAGAGATAGACAGAAAAAATAAGTATACTGTTTATTATTTCAGAAGTAATCACAATAACTGCTAATACATTTAGGCCTATCCCACTGTGAGACAAGATGGTCAATGTGGTCGGCCCTACATGTTGCCAACTTTGTTTCGAGTACACTGCAGAAGTTTCTGATCTCTCCCAATGTGGTTTCCGTATTTTTTGAACCTTGAAGAAACATATTCGTAGCCGTCGATTTTCTTCGGACAAAGCAGTGCACGCCTAGGTACAAGCATGATTTAGTGGGCAACCACAGACATTTTTCCATGAAGGCATTGACTGTCTTGTCTCACAGTGGATAAATGTATTAACGGTTGTGGTGATTACTTTTGAAATAATGAACAGTTTACGTATTCTTTTACAACTGTCTTGTTTTTATTTTACTGTCCTTTATACCTTCAACACTTTGTATCACGCGTTAATGCTACTATTTGAAATAAAAAAAATTAATTATTGATAAATTATGTAATCAGTGTTACAGTCTTAGGAAACAGTGATAATAGTAATGATCTTTTGAAAATAATTTAGTTTCGTGATCGAGACATAATTCAAATATTTTGTTTTTACGCGTCAAATAATTTCATTTTACTCCTCAAACACTTACATTTTATCCCTCATGGGGGCAGTTACACCCAGTGTGGGAACCACTGTTCTGACAGGAGCTACTGGTTCTTGACTTGTCAAAACTTTGTAATGGCAGTCGAATGTCTTAATGGGAAATGGAGACGGCGAGACTGTTTTCATCTCTAGAATAGGACTCATTCTAAGCTTCTCAATTTTAACTTCTATACATTGCGAATTCAAGCGAGATGAGGATTTACGTCAGAAGTCCGTGGTGTACGAACTGAGTGGGTTTGGCGATCCCCACAGATAACTTAGAGTTTTAATTAATTTGTTTTCTTATTTGTAATAAGCTTTAGTTGAAAATTAATTTGTATGTTTAGTTTATTACCAATATATCAACTAGTATGTCAATAACGCGCATTCTTTTAAGACGAATGGAAAAACTGGTTGAAGCCGACCTCTGGGAAGATCAGTTTGGATTCCGCAGAAATGTTGGAACACGTGAGGCAATACTGACCCTACGACTTATTTTAATAAATAGATTAAGGAAAGGCAAACCTACATTTCTAGCATTTGTAGACATGGAGAAAGCTTTTGACAATGTTGATTGGAATACTCTCTTTCAAATTCTAAAGGTGGCAGGAGTAAAATACAGGGAGTGAAAGGCTATTTACAGTTTGTACAGAAACCAGATGGCAGTTATAAGAGTCGAGAGACATGAAAGGGAAGCAGCGGTTGCGAAGGGAATAAGACAGGGTTGTAGCCTGTATATTGAGCAAGCAGTAAAGGAAACAAAAGTTCGGAGTAGCTATTAAAGTCCATGGAGAAGAAATAAAAAAACGTTGAGATTCGCCGATGACATTGTAATTCTGTCAGAGCCAGCAAAGGACTTCGAAGAGCTGTTGAACAGAATGGACAGTGTCTTGAAAGGAGGATATAAGATGAACATCAACAAAAGCAAAACGAGGGTAATGGAATGTTGTCGAATTAAGTCGGGTGATGCTGAGAGAATTAGATTAGGAAATGAGACACTTAAAGTAGTAAAGGAGTTTTGCTATTTGAGGATCAAAATAACTGATGATGGTCGAAGTAGAGAGGATATAAAATGTTGAGTGGCAATGGCACGGAAAGCGTTTCTGAAGAAAAGAAATTTGTTAACATCGAGTATAGAATTAAGTGTCAGGAAGCCGTTTCTGAAAGTATTTGTATGGAGTGTAGCCATGTATGGAAGTGAAACATGGACGATAACTAGTTTGGACAAGAAGAGAATAGAAGCTTTCGAAATGTGGTGCTATAGAAGAATGCAGAAGATTAGATGGGTAGATCGCGTAACTAATGAGGAGGTATTGAACATAATTGGGTAGAAGAGGAGTTTGTGGGACAACTTGACAAGAAGAAGGAACCGGTTGGTAGGACATGTATTGAGGCATCAAGGGATCACAAATTTAACATTGGAAGGCAGCGTGGAGGGTAAAAATCGTAGAGGGAGACCAAGAGATGAATACACTAAGCAGATTCAGAAGGATGGGAGATGAAGAAGCTTGCACAGGATAGAGTAGCATGGAGAGCTGCATCAAACCAGTCTCAGGACTGAAGACAACAACAACAACAGTGTGTCAAGGATATTACTTAACAATTTATATAATGTAGCTATACCCCCAGAAAATTGAAAATTCGAAATATTTAGTTTCAAATTTGTGGGTGTATTTGTTTCCTTTTCACCTGTTGTAATGGATGAAAATAATCAAGTAACTGAACAAAACCGATAATTCGACTTGCCTATAGTAAATAAACATGACGTTTTGTTCTGTAACGCTGAAATACATGTGATGATAACGGGATGATATTTAATCTTGCTGATGATGAACGTTACGTAAATTTTCTGAGGCTCCCTTTTAATAATTATCTGTAGTTGGAAGCATGGTATGCCTTCCATGTTGCAAAACAACTCCTATGTGTTTTCCTGTTCTGTTGTAGTTTTTCTCACTAACGCTTCGTGCAATCTTAGCCTGCTTGTGCCTGAATTAAAATGTGCTCTTTCTTTTGTTTCAGGTAAGTGTCACCCCCGTCTCCCAGTGGTGCCAGATAAGGAGAACTTGCGATACGGCGAGCCGGGTAAGATTCAGCCAGCGACGTGTGATATTAAACTCGTTGCACGCGCTTCGTGGGTTACTACCTTCAATCTGCGTATTCATCTCAAGAGTATATCTGCCCATACTGGAGATGGAACTGTTATTGCTCGACGACGAAATTAAAAGTAATGTACTGTTGCAAAAGGGCGCTCTTGTTAGGGGAGGACGCGTTTCATAAGGAGAGATAAACTCGGTTCGCGGTGACGGCGAGTAGCGGCCTCGAAACGGTAACGAGCGCCACTAGAGTGAGTCAGCCTGCCTTCTCTTGTCTCCCCCTGCAGCGTGTCGCCTCACTCGCGCCTCGGCTGCTGGAAAACAGCGGAGCGACACAAAGACTGTAACTTCGTAGCGTCTGTTAAGTGTTATCGCCTGCTGGACACACTCCGTAAGTACTAGCCAATTGTAGACCCGGACAGGGTGGCAGCACCGTCGTGGTTACAGGAAACGTGGTATATTACCACTCCAGTATTCATACACTTCGAGAAGCGTTACTCGCTATAAATCTATATACCAATGCCGGCACTTCTGTTTGACAATGCTTCTCGCACACTACCACTTTGACATTATTTATTCACGACGTAATGTAAATAAATCGACGTTTCGGATGAATAAGCCACTCGCCGCTTTAATCTGCTACCTAATTTTTTAATGAAAATGAAATGTGTGCCTTTCTTGCAGCTATGTCATCTCGTTCGCATAGAAAGACTCGCTTTTCTAGCACCTTTTAAAACCAAATACATAGAAATAATCTTTCTCAAACCTTAACACTTCCTTCATTCTATAATCTTTCTCAGACTTTCTTTCATTGCTAGCTTTGAAACTCGAGAAATTTTTCGGATGGTTGGTGTCTCCTGTTATTGTTCATATCGTCACAGAAATTGCTGCCTACTAACACATTCGTCGTTGTCGCTCTTGGTATATATTCAATTTTTGCTTCTTTTCCCTAAAGTTTGACACCTAAATGCCACTCCGCTCAGCATCGTGCCCCTCCAGCCGTAGTTAACACGCCTTCAAGTTTTTCACTTTCCATCCCCTTTTCCGTCAGCACTGTGTATCCTCTTCAACTTTAGTAAATATAAAGCCGAGAAGTAGCTGCGGCTGTCGCAAAGGCATTTTCTGCGATCACTTATCATGCATGCTCTACGAGGTAACAATGCGCTCCTCTTTGAACTGGAATATGACTGCGCCTAGTCACGTGACGAACTTAGTTCCCGCTAGTTCCGGGCCGACGGTTCGTTATGACGAGTAACAGCCTGTAACTATAGGTTTGCGTGTCTTTCTGTACGTAAACATGTTTTCTACTGTCTTGAGCCCTCCGATGTAAAGAAAAATTATTTAAGTTGCTGATATGCCCGAAAATTTCATTAGTACGTACTGCTGGAACAATTAGATTAGGAAACAAGACACTAAAGTAGTAGATAGGTTTTGCTATTTGGGCAGTAGAATATTTAAGGAATTTCTTCACATCTAAAATAAATTTTAAGGGCGAGAAGTATTTTTCTGAAGGTGGTTATTCGGATTGTAACCTCGTATAAGTGTGAAACGTGGACGATAGGCAATTAAAAGCAGCTTTTGAAATGTGCTACACCTGAAGATTGTATGGGTAGATCGAGTAACTAATGAGGATGTACTGAATGGAAATGGAGAGGAAAGAAATTTGTGGCTCAACTTGTCTAAAAGAAAGGATCGGTTGATGGGTCACAACATGAGGGATGAAAGAACGGACAATTTGGTTACGGAGGAAAGTATGAAGGGGTAAAAATTGTATAGGGAGAGTAAGGGATGAATACAGTAAGTAGGTTCAAGTGGATGGAAGTTGCCGCCGTTATTTAGATGTGAAGAGGCTTGTGCTGGATGGAGTAGATAATAACAAAACTTAATGTTGTTGCAAATATACACATCTAGACCATTACGAAATTTCTGTTGTCCTGTACTCTCTCGGAGCATTGTAGTACCATTCCTGACGTCAGGTGCTGTTTATGCTGATTACACTACATCCGCTAAACAGTTACGAGATGTACGATGATTGTAATTCCCCTTTTTTCGTACTGTTAACATCTTTGGCATTCCCTAAACTTAGGAGCTTGTGATGATCTGGTACACGTTGCACCAGTATAATTATCCTCCCCTTTTAATTCATTCGCGGATGGTACACGGGAAGAAAGTCTGATAGTATCCCTCTGCATGTGAGCCCGATTTTCCCTAGTTTTAGCAGAGTCGCCAGTAAGTGAAATGTATGACGCTCTATTTTTGCTGACTGAGTTTATAAAGTGAGCCTTTAGAAGTTTGTGTAACGCTCTCGGCGCCGCACAGTGTTTTTGAGTTTCCCCACAGCAGACAGGCGTAACCTTTATTCGAAAATACTTTAGGGAAGAATAGAATTGCGCCATAAAACCGGTTAGTACCCGTGACAAACTTGGAAAAGAAATGGCTCCACCTGCGAGAATTTCGGCTCTCGCAACCCGCCTCCGCCCCTCACGCAATTCCAGCAGACTGCGAACGCAGGGCCAAAGAGGCTGCTTCCTTTTCTGCTCGCCTGACGGCTCTGATGCGTCCTGTTTGGAGCCGAGTCAGAGGGGCGGAACACGGATGGAAGCAGAGCGAGTGAGAAGCGAGCCGGGCCCAGCCTGCGATTGATGACGCTATTTTTGTGGCGCGGCGCGTCTGCGCCTTCAGCGAGAAACTTGCGCCGCCCCGCGCCGCGCCTCGCACAGCACCGCATCGCCTCGCCTCCAGCCGGTGTTCAGACTTCGATACTGGCAGGCCGCTCCCTACGCTTCTCGCTACAACATTGTCGCGGGGTATGGAGTCTGTAACTGCTACGGGAAGCTCGCCTTATCCAAGACACAATAATACACTACTGGCCATTAAAATTGCTACACCAAGAAGAAATGCAGATGATAAACGGGTATTCATTGGACAAATATATTATACTAGAACTGACGTGTGATTACATTTTCACGCAATTTGGGTGCATAGATCCTGAGAAATCAGTACCCAGAACAACCACCTCTGGCCTTAATAACGGCCATGATACACCTGGGCATTGGGTCGAACAGAGCTTGGATGGCGTGTACAGGTACAGCTGCCCGTGCAGCTTCAACACGATACCACAGTTCATCAAGAGTAGTGACTGGCGTATTGTGACAAGTCAGTTGTACGGCCACCATTGACAAGACGTTTTCAATTGGTGAGGGAACTGGAGAATGTGCTGGCCAGGGCAGCAGTCGAACATTTACTGTATCCAGAAAGGCCCGTTCATGACCTGCAACTTGCGGTCGTGCATTATCTTGTTGAAATATAGGGTTTCGCAGGGTTCGAATGAAGGGTAGAGCCATGGGTCGTAACACATCTGAAATGTAACGTCCACTGTTCAAAGTGCCGTCCATGCGAACAAGAGGTGACCGAGGCGTGTAACCAATGGCACCCCATACCATCACGCCGGGTGATACGCTAGTATGGCGATGACGAATACACGCTTCCAATGTGCGTTCACCGCGATGTCGCCAAACACGAATGCGACCATCATGATGCCGTAAACAGAACCTGGATTCATCCGAAAAAATTATGTTTTGCCATTCGTGCACCCAGGTTCGTCGTTGAGTACACCATCGCAGGCGCTCCTGTCTGTGATGCACCGTCAAGGGTAACCGCAGCCATGGTCTCAGAGCTGATAGTCCATGCTGCTGCAAACGTCCCCATCTGTTGACTCCGGTATCGAGACGTGGCTGCACGATCCGTTACAGCCATGTGGATAAGATGCCTGACATCTAGACTGCTAGTGATACGAGGTCGTTAGGATCGAGCACGACGTTCCGTATTACCCTCCTCAACCTACCGATTCCATATTCTGCTAACAGTCGTTGGATCTTAACCAACGCGAGCAGCAATGTCGCGATACGATAAACCGCAATCGCGATAGGCTACAATCCGACCTTTATCAAAGATGGAAACGTGATAGTACGTATTTCTCCTCCTTAGGCGAGGCATCACAACAACATTTCACCAGGCAACTCCCGTCAACTGCTGTTTGTGTATGAGAAATCGGTTGGAAACGTTCCTCATGTCAGCACGTTGTAGGTGTCGCCACCGGCGCCAACTTTGTGTGAATCTCTGAAAAGCTAATCATTTGCATATCACAGCATCTTCTTCCTGTCGGTTAAATTTCGCGTCTGTAGCACGTTATCTTCATGATGTAGTTATTTTAATGGCCAGTAGTGTAATCTGTTATTGGTTGTGCCCAGCCGTTCTTAAGAAGCGTTGCTAGCAAAGGGGATACTTGATCTGTTTGTCCACGAAATGCAGGACGCGATAAACGAAGGAGCCGGGACTGATGCCGTGTTCCTTGTCTCCGCAAGGCGGTCGATACAGTCCCACACTGCCGCTTAATGAACAAAATACGAGCTTGCCGGCTATCGCGTTAGACTTATGACTGGATTCACGACTAGAGTTAGAACTCGGTACATTCTTTTAACGAGATTAAATCGACAGATGTAAAGGTAATTTGTAGAGTACTTCAAGGGATGGCGCTTTATTTTTTTGAGTCACTGCAAGTAAGGACCTGTGTTTCATGGAGAAGTCTACTGTTGAAATTTCGACAGTGTTCGTCCAAAGAATGGTTGGTCAACATACTACGTCCTCCCACATACGACACATCCCGCAAAATGTCTGCGACGAAAAAATCAGAAGAATTAGAGGTCATATGGAGTTTTATCTACAGTCGTCCCTGCCACACAGCAGTTGCAAATGGAACAGGGAAGGGCGAAAGTGATATGGTAGTAGTGGTACCTTCTGCCACACACCATCAGGATTCCATTTTGATTGGCGCCCAACCAATAACTTGATTAATTAGAGTACCCAGTCAACATCGCAGATGCGTATCTTGGACCTACCGATTCAGCCCCGTAACATTATGTTTACTTGGCAGTTTACGTGCAGCCTCACTGTGTAGATAGTTCGCTGTCTCGCTTTGAGTGTATCGTCCACATTTCTGTCATGTGTTTCCCTGCCATCAGTGACATGCATCAAATCCTTGCAGTACTCTTCTCAGAAACCATCACATTCCTTTACAAAAATGTCAATTCTTTTACAAATAAACAGTATGGTACACAAAATATAAGACCTTATGTATACTGTTACTTATTGAATATCGTGTGTTGATATTGTAAAATATTAGTCATGTCTGGGTTCTTGGAAAACCTGCTGAATGTTATCAAATGGCAAAATCGTTGCTGCTTGCAAGCTGGTCATTAGTCATACGTGTTGTGTGGAAATCTCTCTCTCTCAGAGAGAGATTGAATCTGTGTATGTCCAGAGCACTTCCCAAACTTCTGGATCGATTTCAGTCAAATGTGACACAGAAACAGTAGGCCGCACAAATGTCACCACTGTGAGGAGTATTACCTCCTAGCTCCAATAGAAGCAGAGATGCGGACAAAAACATTTTTTTTCCAGCCCCTGCTGTAAAGGCTGCCTATCATGACAAGTGGTTTGTATGGGAATTGTATAGGCCAGCTTTATCAACCTACTGTGCAGAGCAGCTTACATATCAGGGACAAAAAAGTTTTTCAGACCCCAACACGTAGTCTGCCCAGCCCCAGTAGGCATGCTGTGTTGGCATATTGTCAGCCTGCATTATCGACTTGCTTTTCAGGGCAGTGTGCATGTGAAAGAGAATGTTTTCCAGTCCCTGATGTGTAGGCTGCCAACTGATGTGTTACGGAAGCAGTAGCAACCTACTTTATCCTCATGTTGTGCAGGGACTACATGAGGAGATGGAGGGGGGGGGAGGTTGAGATGGACAGAGGAGAGGATGGACAGAGCAAGGGGGTAATAGGGGGCAGGTACAGATGGAAGGGGAGGAGGAGATGGGCAAAGAGATAGAAGAACATGTAGGAATTGGAGAGAGGAATGGAAGAGGAGAGGATGGGCAAGAAGAATAGAGGAATGACGAGATGGGCAGATAGATTGGGAAAAAGGATATGGACAGAAAAACAGGAGGAGGAGATGGTCACAGTAGATTGTATGTGATGGGAAGATGGGAAGGAAGGGAAGGCAGGGAGTGAATGGGGGAGGAAATAGATGGTGTGAGAAGGGGATGAGGACATGGATAGGGAAAATGGGCTGGAGGAGATAAATAGGAAGAGGTAGGGAGTGGGAGATGGATAGGGAGAGAGGAGAGGGACCAGGAGCAGATGGATAGGGAGAGGAGGCAGTGGCAGTGTAGAGAGAGATGGTGACAGGAGGAGATGGACAGAGGGAGGGGGGAAGATGAAATAGGCAGAGAGAGAGACAGAGAGAGAGAGGAAGAGGAAATGAATGTAGAGAGCGGCAAGGAGGAGATGTTCACAGAAATGGAGGGGGAGCTGAAGATGGACAGAGAGACGTTGGAGGAGGTGTGTGCAATACACTTGAAGTACATTAGTGAAGTGACGGGGATAAGGTTGGCTAAGTAATGAAATAATATGACCAAATTACAGCAGTTTATTGAAAATAATGTTTATTTGTGGTGCTACAGGACAATTTAGGAAAACAACGAAAACCCTAAATTATGAAATGCATTCGCACATCGCTAATACAGTTATACGACGGCTAGATGATTTACGTGCAACATATGAAAATTTGTACCGCACCGGGACCAGAACCCGACATTCCCGCTCTACGCTGGCTGTCGCCGTAACCGCCTCGGCCATCCGTGCGCGCTTCCAGGACCGACCCTAACTTTCGTGTTTCCCAGTGCGTACATCACATGATGCTTGCATACAAATCTTATGAGTCCCGCACAGGGACAGACATTGTTTTGTTCATCAGATTGCCTTGCTTTAGCATGAAATACAGGAATGCATTGTCTTAATTTTGCGGTGTCTGTACAGCTTGATACAGTGTTCGTCCGGATATATATGCTTGCCGAAGGAACAGATACTATTGACAGTCGCATTAAATTATGAAATTCATACGTAAATTGCGAATGTAATTGCACAATGGTTGTAGGATTTACTAGTATCATATGAAAATTAGTTTTTAGTTGTAACTAGCAAATTCGCAATTTGCGAATGCATTTCATAATTTAATACTGTTGTCAATCTCCAACAGCGTCTCTTCCTTCGGACATGCATGTCCACTTACACTGTAAAACATAGGCACTGCCCATGTGTAGGAAATCTGAATTCCGATGAGCGATGACCGATGACCGTTTCGAACTGCCGTTTTCCTAAATACGAGTCGCTTGTCTTTAACTACTGCAACAGCTTGCCCGTTGCGTAATATTTGCCACTATGGTGGTATCCTACGAACGTTTGTCTTTTACTGTTACATTTTCATTACATTTGATACTTCTGTATTGTCGTGGCACCTACGAAGATTCTCTCCAAAAGCTTGCGCTTTCACTGGCTATCTGAACCTTTGTGACTCTATTTTAATGACATTTCGCCACGTTTGAAGTGAGTGATAAACAGACATCAGACCATTACAGTGTGTCGACAATCGAATGCATAGGTCGGCTAAATATGTAACTCATCAGATACGTCGCAATCAGTTTCGTATGAGTGATACCTTTGGACAGTTCTCACCGTGAAGTCTGGATAATACCATTTGTTCACAACTGTTCTGCTTAATAGTTCAAAAAATGGTTCAAATAGCTCTGAGCACTATGGGACTTAATTTCTGAGGTCATCAGTCCCCTAGGACTTAGAACTACTGAAACCTAACTAGCTTAAGGACATCACACACACACACATCCATGCCCGAGGCAGGATTCGAACCTGCGACCGTAGCGGTCGCGCAGTTCCAGACTGTAGCGCCTAGAACCGCTCGGCCACCCCGGGCGGCTGCTTAATAGTTGCTCAGTTTGTGTATCTATTCTCTGAGGGCCACAACTGTGTTACCAAAGCGAAGCGTATAATTAAGAAACAAGTATAGAAACATACGACTCCATCATTTGATGTAAATAATACCATCTTCAGACACATGTTGTCACACAATATAGACGAGGTTGTTTAAACAGTTTATATTAACTGCAAGGCATGGCTCATTTTGCGTGCGAGGGTCTATCGATTTTGCTTACAGTATGACATCAAACTGCGTTCACAATGGTGTATTTTGTGTTGGTTACGAACAGTTCAGTGGTATTAAGTTTCATTCATCTGTCGATAGTGGTATACACTGATCACCCAGAACATTATGACTGTGTGCCTGATAGCCAGTATGTGCAGCTTTGGCGATAACCAGACATCAGACGATTACAGTGTACCGAACAATCGAGGCCTTCGTAGCTCGCTGGAGGGTGTCGGCACCACAAACACGCCACCTAATTCCCGTAAATTCCGGGGAATGGGGCGATGAGTTCTAACGCTACGTTCAATCACACCCCAAATGTGTTCGATCGGGTTCAGATCTGGCGAGTTAGGGGCCCAGCACATCAGTTGGAACTCGTCGCTGTGTTCCTCCATCGCAATCCTGGCCTTCTGACATGGTGCGGTATCTTATTGAAAAATGTCGTTCCCGCCGGGATACATTATAGTCATGAAGGATTGTCATGGTGACTTTCATGAGCTCTGCTGGACCCATGGATGTTCACGTGGATGTTCTACACAGCATAATGGAGCCGCCGCCAGCTTGTGGCTTCCTGCCGTACAAGTGTCAAGGCGCTGTTCTCCTGGCAGACGACGGATTTCCGCCCTTTCATCGGCATGAAGAAGGTTTTGAAATTCATCAGACCCTGCAACGCTCTGCCACTGCGCCAACGTCTAGTGCCGATCGTCAAGTGCCCATTTCAGTCGTAGGTGCCGATGTGGTGGTGTTGACGTTGACACACGCATGGGTCGTCGGTTACGGAGGCCCATCGTTAAGAGTGTTCGGTGCACTGTGTGTTCAGGTACACTTGTATTCTGTCCAGCATTAAAGTCTGACGTTAGTTTTGCCACAGTTCGCCGCCTGTCCTGTTTTACTAGTCTCCCCAGTCTACGATATCCGACGTCTGTAATGAGGGTTGGCCCGCCCAACCCCACAACCTCTGGACTTTGTTTCACCTTGGTGTCGCCACTTGTTGAAGACAGCCACGACAGCACTGCTAGAACAGCCGACCAGTCGTGCAGTTTCCGAAATGCTCGTGCCGAGCCTACGCGCCATCACAATCTGCCCTCGGCAAACTCAGGTGGATCGCGCGCCTCCCCACGGACAGCACGCTCACTGACACTACATCCACCGTGCGTGTGTCTGGCTAGCAGTCATTCCTGGCCAGGTGACGCTGCTATCGCCTGTACCGGCTTATATCGATAGTAGGTCGGTGGTCATAATATTATGGCTGATCACTGTGTCACGGAAGTGTGCTTTCTTACGCATTAATTTGAATTAAATAGCAGTGTACTCTGTGTGCGGGAAGGAATTCACATGCACTTCCGAAGCCACTGTCCCCACAGTCGAATGCGAGTGATTATTAGATTTTTTCTAATATTATTTAGTATTAGCTTTTGTGTAATATAATATTTGTGTGTGTGCCCTCATAGATTTGTGGATAAATGTCAGGCGGCATACCGGCGGTTCTAATGAGCACCGAAAGCAATACGTTTCTTTAATTTTATGGCATATACGACGCGGGTGTAAGAGATTCGATGAGAATATCAGCATGTACGTAGAGTGATACCGAGAGGGCCTAAGTAGCGTGAAACATGCTACGTTGACACAGCTGTCTTTGTCAGTGAAACGTAGCGAGTACAGTGGACAACACACAAAAAACAAGTTTCGCTATAAGGTGAAACGAAGCCTGTGGAGGAGGCGTCTGATGCTGGTATACGCGTCCGCGATAGAACCAACCAATGTGGAAACGGCTGGATGAAACTCTTTCTGGACGGAAAGGAAATGATGTGCTGTTTTCTGGTCAGTTGTCAACAGGTACAGGTACAGGTACTGTTATCTGTGGAAAACGTTGTCCAAGTACGGCATAAGCAGGCGTAAAAGCAGTGACCACCACGAAGGCTGCTATTGAAGGAATTGGGAATTAACGACAACAGAGTTGACACAGTCATTCCGTAAGATAGAGTAAATGGGAGATGAGTTCCCGATTTATGGCGTTCTAGTTGTCTATGGAAGGCATTCATCACGGCAAGAAACCGTTAGACATTTAATTGACACGTGTGCGGGAAGTCCATTTTTCTGTGCAGCTGCGGTGCTATCAGATCGACGCAAAATGTAGTATAGTAACTGTCGCGAGCGCACTATACTGCTGTTCGGACAAGCGTCAATAGACGTGGCTGCAACGCTTCAGTTGCATTTCGAAGAGGCTATAGTTAGCTGTTCGGGTACCTTTATGAACGTTAACAGAAGTAGGTTTTACTCAAGGGGATAACTCTGACATCGAAGAGAGATATTTTGCTTGTTGTTCGGCATCACAGAGTGAACGTTGTAGGTCCACATGATGTTTCATCTCTATCAGTATGCTCCGCACCTGTGTAACGCCACAAGCTAAACAAATAAGCGTGTATTATCTTGTGATTGACATAGTGCATTCGACCGAAATTAGGGGAAAATACGCGTGCAACTCCGCCACTCTAATCAGAGCCTGTGTTTGCGGGATAACGCGATTAATAAAGCACTGGCACACAGCGGTGGCAGCACTCTGCCGTGTTTGCCGACCCGCCTTCAGGTGAGGCGGAGAGATGGGCGTTTACAGCTGATGGGCCGGAAGCCGGCCCGTGCGCAGCAGCGGCGGTAATGAATTCGGCAGTGACCGCTGTGTGCGCTGATAATTAGTTTGCGCTGCGCGCCTATTAATAATCCTACCAGGCATACAATTAAAACGCCGAGCGGCGCTCGTTGTCGGTGGGTAGTTTTTGTTGCAGCAGGTGTACAGTATATGTGGCATTGCGAGTTTTCGTGGGTGCAGAGGTAAGTGTCGTGAGCGAATTTGGTTCACTGTTTCGTTAGGGACGGGCAGGGGGGAGTAAAAACGAGCAAGCAACCAATCGCAAAGCGTTTTATAACTCATTTTTACCAGGATATCCAGATGAAGTTCACTCACTTTATTTTGAAACATTTAAAGCACTATCAACGTCACAGCAAGTATGCCAATAGCAAAGTTAGCAACGCTGCAGCCAACGAAAATGCCAAGTTACGTTCACTTTAAGTGTTCTCGTTTGAAAACATAAAGAAAAACTCTTAAAAAACCAACTTTCTGGCAGATTTAAATTGTGTGCCGGGCCGAGACTCGAACGCGGGACCTTTTTCTTCGCGGGCAAGTGCTCTACCAAATGAGCTACCCAAGCACGACTCACGCCCCGTCCTCACAGCTTTGCTTCTGCGCTGCAGAGTGAAAATCTCATTCTTAAAAAACAAATTCGTATTCGAGATGGGCTGTGTCTTGATGTACATAGATACTCCGCCAGCCACTGTACACTGTGTGGTGGACGGTACTCTGTACAACTACTAGTCATTTCTTTTCATGTTTCACTCGGAAACAGAACGAGGGAAAAACGGCTGTCTATGTGCCTCCATATGAGCCCTAATTTCCCGCATCTTATGCTCGTGGTCCTTACGCGAAATGTGTGTTGGCGGCAGTAGAATCGTTCTGCAGTCAGCTTCGAATGCTGGTTCTCTAAATTTTCTCAACTGTGTTCTCCGAAAGGAACTTTGCCTTCATTTGAGTTTCCGAAGCATCTTCTAACCTACCTGTAACAAATATAGCAGGCCGTTCCCTGAATTGCCTTGAAGTTTCCTTCAATCCGACCTGGTACGGGTACCAAACACTCCAGCAGTACTTAAGAATAGGTCGTACTAACGTCCTATGTGCAGTCATCCTTTACAGAGGAACTACACTTTCCTAGATTTCTCCCAATGAACCGAAGTCGACCATTCGCCTTCCGTAACACAATCCTCACAAATCATAATGCTTTGCAGTGTTACGCCCAGGTATTTATACGAAATGAATGAGTCAAGCAGGACACTACTAATGTTGTATCCGAACATCACGAGATTGTTTTTTCCTGTGCAGCCACATTAACTTAAATTTTTCTACATTTAGAGCTAGCTTCCATTCATCACACCAAGTAGAAATGTTGTCTAAGTTATCTTCTATCGTCCTGCAGCCACTCAATTTCGGAACTTTCGCGTACACCACAGCATCATCAGCAAACAGCGGCAGATTGCTGGCCACCCTGTCCGCCAGATGATTTATGTATATAGAAAGTTATAGCAGTCCTATCAAATTTCCCTGGAGCACATCCTGACGATGTCAGTGTGTCTCCTCTTTCGGCTATCCTCAC
This sequence comes from Schistocerca gregaria, assembly GCF_023897955.1. Classification (NCBI taxonomy): domain Eukaryota; kingdom Metazoa; phylum Arthropoda; class Insecta; order Orthoptera; family Acrididae; genus Schistocerca; species Schistocerca gregaria. The sequence continues at coordinate 697,776,425 of NC_064920.1, forward strand.
TCAAATTTCTGGTTGCTTCCCCACGCCTGTCAGATGAATGTTTTTCTCAGTTTCAGATCATGGTCATGTAATCCGTGCTGTCACAGAAGCTTAAATAAACCATTACTCAGTCTTGCATCTTAATAATGCTACCGAGCGAGATGCGCGGTAGTCAGCACACTGGGCTCGCATTCGGGAGGGCTACGGTTCATATCCCCGTCCGACTACGTCGTTTAGGTTTCCCTAAATTTCTTGACGCAAATGCCGGGGTGGTTTCTTTGTAAGTCTGTCTTCGATCTCCTTCCTAACCGTTCCCTATTCGGAGAGCTTAGGTTCCGTCTCCGACGACCTCGTTGTCGACGGGACGTTTAGGCACTTATTCTTCCTTCCCTTTCCTGTAACACCAGGAAACATAACCACTCCACTCCTGTTCGCCAACTCTCTCCTTTAATTCTCGCCCACAATAGCAATAAAATACAGCATAATTTGTTTGTTAATGTGTTCAGGAGTAAAATACTGTCACATAGATTACAGCATAAATTATCGTGGGAATCCCATCGACACCGAGCTTGTGAAAGAGTATCTTCCGCGCGGGGTTAGCCGTGCGGTCTAAGGGCCTCTAGCCGCGGTTCGCGCGGCTCCCTCCGTCGAGGTTCGAGTCCTCCCTTGGGCGTGTGTGTGTGTGTGTGTGTGTGTGTGTGTGTGTGTGTGTGTGTGTGTGTTGTCCTTAGCGTAAGTTACTTTAAGTTGTTAAGTAGTGTCTAAGCCTAGGGACTGATGACCTCAGAAGTTTGATCCCATAGAACTTACCGCAACTTACCACAAATTTCCAAACGAGTATCTCGAAAACGGCGAAGCTGGTCGAATGTTAGAGAGGAAATCAGCCACGAGCCTATCGAAAGCGAACACAACACATTCATGTCAAGAGGCTCAAGGATACTACCTTAACGTAAATCGGAATAGCTGAAAGTGCCCTGACTCCACTTCTGTTGACTACAGCCGGCCCGTGTGACCGAGCGGTTCTAGGCGCTTCTGTCTGGAACCGCGTGACCGCTCCGGTCGCAGGTTCGAATCCTGCCTCGGGCATGGATGTGTGTGATGTCCTTAGGTTAGTTTGGTTTAAGTAGTTCTAGGGGACTGATGACCTCAGATCTTAAGTCCCATAGTGTTCAGAGCCAATTGAGCCATTTTTGTCGAATACAAGTTTCCGAAGAAAAGCAACACATTTTGTTAGAGGTTAATGCAAGCGCAGAAGTGTCATGGAGATAATCGATCAACTCCAGTAGCAAGCGCTGCAAGAGAGGCGTTCTGCATCACACTGTGATGTAACAGTAAACTACACTGTGATGCAGAACGGACTTATTATTAAACTTCCGAGAAGAGTCAACCAATAAATTGCTTCGTCTTACATACATTTCACGAAAAAGATCATGAAGACAAAATCAGAGGGATTAGAACTCACAGTAAGGCTTACCAGCGATTATACCCCCAACGAGCCATTCTCAACTAGAACAGTAAAGAGGGGAAGCGAGCCTGGTACACAAAGTAACCTCTCTCACGCACCGTAAGGTGGCTTGCGGAGTATAAATGTAGATGTAAATGCAGTTTCATGTGAGCTGTAGCGCCCTCTCTCTCGGTAGTAGATGGTTGAGGTTTTCCCAGCATTACTGTCAATGTTCTTTTGTTAGCCTGTTGTATCATGAATCTTTCAGCTGGGCGAGGACGAAAGGACGCTTTGGTAGGCATGTTAAATTACACCGTTTACGCGGAAAAGGGAAGGAGGAAAGTAGACAACATTGTACCTTCAGCTACAAAGAGGTAATGAGAGGATAAGAACAGTATTTTCAACGGCTCTTCCATAGCTGCTTCTCAGTTAATGTTCGTTTATTTAGCTAACACTGATCAGCCAAACATTGTGGCCACTGCCTACCGCGACTTTGGATGCCGCCTCGTAGCGTTATGGGCACATGACGCGGTAACAGAAGCAAGTAAGCGGAGCTAACACGGACGGGTTGAGTCTAGCGAAGATATGGGCAGCGAATGGTTAAATCCATTGAGGTAAGTGACTTTGGGAAAAGACAGATTATTGTTACGCAGAGCCTGTGAACGATTGTCTCGAAAACGGCGAAGCTGTTCACGTGCTACTGCGTGAGACAGTTCACGAGCTACTGTGTGAGAATCTAAGGAATGAGGTAGAGAGACAGTGAAATAACTACTAGGCGCTGAATGGTTGGACTTCCACGACTCTTCACAGAACGTGGGGTTCGGAGGCTTGTCTCCTATGTAAAATAGCATAGACGGTGATACGTAGCATCTCTGCCGAAAGAGCACGATCCTGGGGCACGCACAAGTGTTTCGGAGCACACCGCTCACCGTATTTATTGAACCTGTAACTCCGCAGCAGACTACCGCTACGTATTCACATGTTGACCCAACGACATCCTCAATTATGATTGCAGCAGGCACGGGACCATCGTAATTCGGCTGTCGATCAGTGGAAACGTGTTGGCTGTTCTGGTGAATCACATTGTTCCTACACTAGGTCGATGATCGTCTCCACAAATGTCGCCATCGAGGTGAACGGCGGCTCCAAACTTGCAGCGCGCCCCGGACGCAGGCTGGTGGGAGCAGTATTATGCTATGAGAGAGATTGTCCTGTGGTAATCGAAGACATGTTCACGGCTGCGAACTACCTGCCTCTCTTCATGCTTGAAGTCTTCCCCGACGGCGATGTCACCTTTCAGCATAATAATTGTCCTTGTCTCCGAGCCAGAACCGTGCTACAGTGCTTTGAGGAGCAATTTACTGAACTCACGTTCGTGTGTTGGCGACCAGATTCACCTGATATAAGTCCATTGGCACCCATCTGGGCCGCTATCTCGTGCCATCATCGTTTACGCAAATCAGCGGCACGTTATTTACGCAATTTACGTGAACTATGCGTAGACGTTTAATGCCACATACCTTCACAAACTAACCAACAAATTGTCGGATCCCTGATACGCAGAATCAGTGACGTTTTTCGTTCCAATCACGGAGAAACAAGTTATTAAATGGTTCAAATGGCTCTAAGCACTATGGGACTTAACATCCGAGATCATCAGTCCTCTAGACTTAGAACTACTTAAACCTAACTAACCTAAGGACATCACACACATCCATGCCCGAGGCAGGATTCCCAACCTGCGAACGCAGCAGCAGCGCGGTTCCTTACTGAAACGCCTAGAACTGCTCGGCCACAGCAGCTGGCCACAAATTCTGAAGCAGGTGTTTTGGCTCATCACCGTACGTATCGTGCAAATTCAGCACAACAGTGAATCCCAGAGTACTAAGATAGGGATCATTGTTATGCAAGGCTATATTATTAGCAAATAATCGGAATTGGGGTATTACTTTTTAATTAATGTACTGTCTGTAAAGTTTATTTCGCGTACAAGTAAAGAATAAAAAAAAGAGCTGTTATGGTGCGTGCGTAAGAATGGAGACACTTTTCCTTCGCCCCCTTAGGCAAACTGGACAGGGAGTGGTTCGTATTGTTACGAAGTACCTTCCGCCATGCACTGTACACTGACTTACACAGATTACTTGTAAAAGCCGATTGATGTACTGAGGATAGACAAAACTCCACAATAAGTTCATAGCAATTGAGACAGTTACTAAAAAAAAAACTCCCAGGGTGACCTATGGCTGAACGGCGCGGGGTGTTTGTGATTCTTAGGGTGCAGGTCGCGCTGACAGACGGCGAGTAACGGCTTCTGCTCGGAAGGACACACACACACACACACACACACACACACACACACACACACACACAAAACTTGGCGGCGCCTGCCGCCTCGCCTCGCGCGAAGAATTGCCAGCGCATTAGCGCGCCTGGCGGCCGTCCAGCGCACCGCACGGAAAGACGGATTGGCTGGCCGCCGTATTTATAGGCGACGCGGCCGGGCCCGCCCCTCTTTTTAGGCCCGGACGTCAGATGGAAGGAAGCAGAAGCCAGCGATAACTGACACAATGGCCTTTTCCTGTCGTCACATTCTTTTTCGACACTGGATGTTTTCGACGCGTTCGGATGCACAACTAATGATTTAGAATACTGCAGTCACCTTGAATTTATGCCTGAATGTAGCTTATGAGAAATAAGTACAGAGGGAAGAATGAGAACAACCGTAACTTAGAACGACAGCTCATCGAACATGTATCACATTAGCCATCTGCTCAGTGATCCAGCTAAATGCCAGACCAGCGAAGTCCTGGAGCATTTAAATGCTTCGTCATCTACATAGCATTTCTCCTTAACATTCTTTTTTCCTTACCTATTTCCGAAACCAATTCAGTTTTCTGTTCAATGGCACACCAACCAATGGCTAAACCCTCAGTGACGCCAGAGCAGCGAATTTCTTATTTCAGAAACTCAGCGCTCACACCCTTTGCTGATGTGATCTCGTACCACCTCTCACGCCCAGTCCGTCGCACATATTAACATCTGAAGTTTCAAATTTGTATGCATGCACTATAACCAATTCTCTACTCCAGCCCTTCAGCACCGACATGCCATTCTCTTTTTTTTTTTTTTTTTTTTATCTCAAACACAACTACTGGGACCATGTTATCAACTGTCAACAACGCGTCTACATAAATCACCATCGGCAGCAGCTCCACCTGTTATCATCATCACCATCACATCAAAAACAACAACAACTGAACCTATGGTGCCCCTCCCTCCCCCACCAACGGCGGACCTAGCGTGCGTGCTCTACGATATAGATGTAGGTGCAACCACATCCGAGAAGAGAGGTCAGACTGAGGTTCCTAAAAGCGACCATAGCTTTTTCAGTGCTTGCAAGGAAAACAGTCTGGAAGACAGACTGATGTGGCCTTGAACGTTAGCTGACACGAGCGACACTAACAGAAAACTACATTTGTCATATTTCCCGAGACCATTCACTTTTAATGACAATCGTATCCACCTAGGTAGGGCATTCCACAGGTAAAATACTTACATAATGTTAAAGGCTGAATGTTTATTTTATTACACAATCGCCGTTTCGGTGGATGCATTTTTGTGCATACTGTGACAGTTTCTGTATGCCGATGTCGCACCAGCTCGGTGCTTGAGGAAGCGTTGAACCTCATCTTTTACCTCATCGCCGGAGGTGAATCGTCCACCGGTCAGATATTCTTTCAACTTACCGAACAGGTGGTAGTTTCTGGGTGCCTAGACCGTACCATACTGTGAGTGAGTGGGCGATATTTTATTCAAATTTTTGCAGGAGAGCGACGGTTTGACGGGCGACTTGGGGGCGAGCGTTATCATGGAGAGTGCTTACATCGTTCGTCTACATCAGTGTTTTGCGAGCCACCTGACGGTGTGTCGCGGAGGTTACTTCTGGTACCACTATGATGTAAACCTCTGTATTAGCCCTAACTTCTCAAATTTTCTCGTCGTGCTTATTTCGCGAAATATATGTGGGAGGAAGTAATATGTTGTCCGACTCTTGACGGAAAGCACTCTCTCGAAATTTCAATGCTAAACCTCTCTGTCGCGCACAACGCCTCTCTTCTAGCATCTGGCATTGGATGGAGTTTGTGAAACATCTTTGTAACGCTCTCGCGCCATCTAAAGGATCCCGTAACGAAATGTGCCGCTCTTCGTTGACTCTTCCCTCCCTCCATTTCTCCCTCCCTCCCTCTCTTTCTCCCTCTCTCCTTCCCTCTCTCCTTCCCTCTCTCCCTCCCCCCTGCCCCCTCTCTCTCTCCCCCCTGCCCCCCTCCCTCCCTCCCTCCCTCCCTCCCGCCCTCCCGCCCTCTCCCCCCCCTCCCTCTACCAATGCCACCTGTTAAGGATCCCAGATTGATGAACAGTACTCACGAATCGGTCGAACGAGCGCTGTGGGAGCCACTTCTTTTATGAATGAGTTACATTTATGTAAGACTCTTCCTATGAATCTCAGTTTGGCATCTGCTTTTCGTGCTATTCATTTTCTGTGGTCATTCCACTTAAGGTCGCTCTGGATAGTGAACCCTACATATTGGATAGTGAACCCTACATATTTTACGGTAGATACTGTTTCTAGCAGGTTGTCATCGACAGTGTAGTTGTAAGTAGTGGATTTGTGTCCCTATGTATGCACAGTATGTTACATTTATTTATGTTCAGGGTCATTTTTCAGATCGATACTATCTTCTGAGGTCCGTACTTCTTATAGACAACAACATCATCTGTGAAGAGCTGCCGACGCTTTCTAATATATCATTTATATACAATTTAAACAGAAACGGCCATATCACACTTCCCTGAGGTATTGCGGAGATTATTTTTACATCTGCCGATTTTGTTCCGCTCCGAGCGACGTGTTTAGTTCTGTCTGTAGAGAAGTCCTGGATCCAGTCGCGAATCTAGTCCGATTCTCGGTAATCTCGTATTTTTTCACTAAACTGCAAATGCGTTCGTGAATTCGAGGAACGCGGCATCAACGCGAGCACCGTTGTCTACAGCGCTGTGGATCTCGTGGAGGAACAGAGCGAGCTGAGTTTCGCAGGATCTCTGTGCGCGGACTCCATGTTGATTTTCATATAGGAGATTTTTATTCTCCAAAAACATCATAATACCTGTACAGAAAACATACTCCATAATTCTACAACTGATTGACATCAACGATAAGTCTATAATGATGTGTGCCTCTGTCCTAAGAGCCTTCTTGAAAACTGGAATGACCTGCGCTTTTTACTAGTCACTAGGTGCACTTCGTTGCTCCAGCGAACTACGATAAAGTACTGATAGAAGTAGAGGAAGTTCTTGTGCATAATCTTCGTATACTCCTACAGTATCTCATCTGGTGCTGAAGCCTTTCCACTACCAAGCCATTGTAGGTACTTTTCTATTCCGCGATCGGTTCTCTCATAACTGCCATTTCGAAGTTTAACTGAAAGGAGGGACAGCATTTCGACCTTCAGTGGTGAAACACCGCATTCAGTATATCGGACTTCTCTTTATCTTCCGTTTTGGTGCCAGTGTGGTCATTGAGCGGCTAAGAGATGATTTCGGACCGCTTGCTGATTTTACGTTGACATCAAAAACTCCTAGGGTTTTTAATCAGATCAATGGACAAAATTTTACTTTCAGAGTCATTGAAGGCATGTGTCATTGCTCTCCTTACTTCCATTTTCGCTTCGCTTCGTTTAGCTTTTGTTATATACGTTTCGTCTTTTCTTGAATCTGTGACGAAGCTCTCATTGTTTACGTAGCATTTTTCTAATACTGCTGTCAAACCACTGTGGGTCTTTTTCATCCCTCAAGACTTTCCTCGGAACATAGTTGTCTAAGCCGTACTGAATGCTGCTTTTTTTTCGTTTTTGCTCTACATCTTAGTCATCATCATTGATGATTTGATGCTGACTAATCGGATACTCTGCAGTTTATGCCCTTTCAGTCTTGCTAAGCAAAAATGTCTCCCTATCTTTCTTAACATTCCATGCAAAACCCGTAGTTGCTGTCACAGCCTTATGACCACTGGTACCTTCCTCTGCATTAACTGATTCGTTAAGTTCAGGGCTGTCCTTTGCTAGGAGGAAGACCTTACCTTCAAGAACTATTTCTCTAATTATCTAATCGAAGTAATTTTCAGACAAGTCATTCCACTAGAATCCCTTCCTCTAACACCAGTTTTGGTAGCATCACTCTCCCGATCTATGCCTGGCAAGTCGAAGTTACTACCTACTACAACGGCATGATCAGGAAAGTTATCAATGATTCGGGAAAGTTATCCATTATATTCCGCGATTCTCTCGGAGGCGCTTTACCGCTACAGGTCCTGACCAAGGCGGTTTATAAAAGCATCCGATTACTATTTTTTACTGACCTTTGATGCTTAACCTCACGCAGATTAATTCACATTCGGAATTCATGATAATGTTGTTAGATACTATCGAATTCCTTACTGCGATAAATACGCCGCCGCCATTGGCAACTAACACATACTTACGATAAATATTCCAATCTGAATTTAGGATTTCGTTGTTCTTCACTTGCGCTTTCAACTAACTTTCTGTTCCTAATACTGTCTGGGTTTGTGGGATTCGAAGTCTGCTTCATAGCGTCTTACGTGATTCTGGCCAGTTCATAATTGATGTAGGTAATAATTAAAATTAAATAATAAAAAGTATTACACAAAGAAGTAAAGGGGCAGAGCAGAATTCTGGAAGAGATTTTAATTATGCAGAGGCTAAAGCTATACCCCCAACATGTCTAAAGCTAGACCCCCAACACACACTTAAAAGTTAGATAGAGGTCAGACATTACAATATACTGTCGAAATGCGATTGGCTTTGAAGGATATAGTATTTAGTTATTCGACTGCTTAGTTATTGATCCTGGGCTTGCTATTTTTATATGCTCTTCCGTCTGGTCTATTTGGTTTTAACGATTTTTACGCCTAAGTATTTTACCATGTATATGGTTGTGCTGTTTAACGGGCGCCTGTCATTTCCGTGATACATGAATACGCGTGATTTCCCCGCTTTGTGTGTGGTAGCGCTAGTGCCCTGAGTGAGGCACACCAGCACGTTGACTAGCACTGTGGCCCTGCACAGCGAGGCGGTTGGAGGCTTGCTGTCCGCCGCTTCTTCGTATGAAGCATGGACTTCCGATGTTGTTCGGTGGGGCTTTTTACCTTTTCTTGTTTCTTACTTTGCTCTTTTCATTGTAGGTAAACGCGCTTTTAACGAGTCAGTTTTCATCTGCTCAGTATGAACTATGGCGCCCTGCTTGTCGCGGGTAAGGGTATTTTATCTGTAGAAGGTTGAGTCTCTCTCCTTCCCGTACCAAGGCGTACAAGTTTCACTGACGTACCAGTACTTTGTATTGGTTGTCATACAGCATAGATTATTAGGCTAGGTATCCGCTTTTTATTATAATGTTGATTGTACGTTTGGTTCGAATGGCTCTGAGTACAATGGGACTTAACTTCTGAGGTCATCAGTCCCCTAGAACTTGGAACTACTTAAACCTGACTAACCTAACGACGTCACACACATCCATGCCCGGGGCATGATTCGAACCTGCGACCGTGGCCGTCGCGCTGTTCCAAACTGTAGCGCAATTGTACGTTTCCTATCTTGTAAACGTGCAACTTAACGGGGATGTAATGCTTATGAAACTTCTTGTTTCATTACTGCTACCTGACCTCGGCTCTGTTTCAATGCGCGAATATACCACCATTATCGTCTGCATCCAATGAATATGACAATATATTTTATTAATAAAACTCTTATTCTATCAGTAGTTTGCTACCTACAGAAATGAAAATGCTTTGATTGTGGTCTGTTATTAAATCTTACATTTATTAATTAAAAACAGGATGAGCAATATTCCTAACCTAAAACATTACAACAAATTAATTCCCTAAAGTAACTATCCTACCATTGGCACAATGGAGACTCTATCCCTAATCGTCCGTCCCCCTAACTTCCGTAGGTTAATACTGGCCACGCAGGTCGTTTTACTGAAGTTCCACCTAGACGGACACAGAATGAGAGAGCTCAGTCAAAGAGCTGGCAGAACGCGTACGCACTTCCAGTTACAGTGCCCTACTCTGCCAGCTGTTTGCTCCAATATCACCGTAATCCAGCACGTAGATTACGGCTGTCGTCCCAGGCACAGCGTGAAGTCGCCTTTCCCCTGTGAGAGCTCTGGCGGAGCGGACCCGCAGCGTCCGCCTAGCACCACCGCCGACGCCAAAGTCCCGATCTTGTTGCCGCCAAACTGTGCCGGTCCTCTCACATGTATGCCGACGCTTTTCCGCCAATCAGGACCCTAAAATTTCGCGCGGACCTCCCACCTTTGACGGGCGCGCCGTATTTGCGTCCCGTTAGCCGCAACGGCGGGAAAGTCTCTCTCTCTCTCTCTCTCTCTCTCTCTCTCTCTCTCTCTCTGTCTGTCTCGCACGTACGCCCTCTGTCTCTTCTTCCACCTGTGAGGTCTCAAGCTCCCCCAGTACTCCCTGTGGTCACAAGTGTCAATCCACCGACAAAGCAGCCGCCATGTGAAGCACCGGCCAGCTGCCGGCCACCTCGCTTGTTCAGCATCACAAATAACTCTTTCGTGTGTCCTTCCAAGCCACCTTCTCAGTGATAATATGCACGGTTCTAAAATCTTACGCGCCAGTATTAACCTTGATATGTTCATACTAGTATCGTTCTGTCGTGATATTTGTCGTATATATTATTTTCTGAATAAATATGTAAAGTGCTAAAATCTGCCACCTTACAAACGTACACTTGAGGATGTGATTTGACACCGTGGAACGGGTCAGTCCCTGTAACAGTTTATATACAGCTGAAAGCGGTTTATTTAAGAAACATTGTTTACTTCATGTGCGGTTGATCTCGTCAGAAGGCTATTTTTAACCCGATTTTGAAGCTTGCGCGTGATTGTGAAATGCCGCAGCTTGGGACCATTGTTATTTCATCTCACAGAGTTGACGTAATTATCGTTGCCTAAGGATTCGAGAACTTCTCTCTAAGTCTGTATAAAGCGTATGGGAACCGTAGAGGTATATACGGCGGCATTATGATGTGGAGCGGGAACATAGTGGCGTGTGTAGAGCGTGCCGGGTGATGAGTGTGAGGAGGCAGTGGGGGTTGCGGAAAACGGGGGCGGCACACAATTTGTGGCGCGGCTTCCTGCAGCACACCTACAAGCCGCTAACAGCCGCCAGGCGACGAGGGCGCATGCGCAGAGATTTACGCGCCGGGCCGGGGATCTCGCCGGCGAGCGTCTCCGCCGCTGTCGCCGGTGACGTCATAAATCGGCGGCCCCGGCAACTTGGTCGGAGCGGCAACTTGCGGCCCCTCGGAGGGCTGTCCGCCTCGTAGAACGAGGTCGCCCCCCTGCCCCGCCGCAACACTTGACAGTTGCCGAAATTATCTCCGGAGTTGCGCGCCGCCTCCCGAAGCGAAGCGCTTTCTTCTAAACACGGGGCAGCGGCCGGGGCACGCGCGCCATCCGTATTCCGGAGCGCCTGTCCGGCTGGGACGTGTGCCAGCAAAGTTACTCTATTTCTCTGCACTCGCTCCTTCCCGGACAAGAGTCTCTACAAGCGTTTACGGAATGCACCTCTGTTATGTAGAGCCGTTTCCGGAGAACGAAGGAGACGCTCGAAACATATTTCGTGTTTGTTATTTTTGGGAGTTTTGATAATGTGACTGCATTACTATGAGGGTGAACCTGATGGAACACACACGTGACGATATTGAGCGCCAGCGCTCGCCCACAAGCCACCGTCCGGTCATCGATGGGAATTGCGTGACCTGCGCATACACATCTGGTGCGACTTGCCTCCTGAAACCTGTCGAATCCGTGCTGCTGTATTGTCGCGTAAAGGTGGGCCAATACGCTATGAAAGACATAATCATATTTTTATGGCAAATTAGTGCGTAAAAAGTGAGTAGATGATTTCTTTCCTCGAGTAATTTAACTCACAGCTACGGCTTACATGAGTAAATTACACTCATGTGACAAGTCATGGGACAACGATATGCAAATCAAGGTGTAAAAGGACAGTGCATTGGCAAGGCTGTCTTTTGTACTCAGGTGGCGCATATGAAAAGGTTTCCGACTTGATTATGGCCTCACGACGGGACTTAAGACTTTGAACGCGGAGTGGTAGTTGGACCTAGAGCCATGAGACATTCCATAACGGAAATCGTTAGGGAATTCAATATTCCGAGATCCACAGTGTCAAGAGTGTGTCGAGAATACAACATTTCACGTATTACTTCGCAGCACAGGCAAGGTAGAGGCCGACAGATTTCATTTAACGCAGAGACCACCGCCGTTTGCTTAGAGTTGTCAGTGCTAACAGACAAGCAACACTGCGTGAAATAACTGCGGAAATCAATGTGAGACGTACAACGAATGTATCCGTTCCGACAGTGCGGCGACAATTGGCGTTAAAGGGCTGTGGCAACAGCCGACCAACGCGACGGCCTTTGCTACCAGCACGACATCGCCTGAAGCTCATGTCCTGGGTCCATGACCATATCGGTTGGACTATACAGGATTGGAAAACTGTGGCCTGGTCAGTTGAGTCCCGATTTCAGTGGATAGGAGTTCATTGTAGAGTTCGAGTGTGACAAAGACCGCACGAAGCCATGGAGCCAGTTGTGAACAGGGCACTGTGAAGTTGGTGATGGCTCCATAGTGGTGTGGGCTGTATTTACATGGAATTGACTGGATATTCTGATCTACCTGATCCGATCATTGCCTGGGAATGGTTATTTTCGGCTCCTTGGAGACCATTTGCAACCATTCATGGATCTCATGTTCCCAAAACAACGATGTGATATCATCGGGTTACAATTGTCGGCGACTGATTTCAAGAACATTCTGGACAATTTGAGAAAATGATTTGGCCACCCAGATCGCCCGACATGAATCTCATCTACCATTTATGGGACATACTCGAGAGACCGGAAACACTTTCGCAATTATAGGTGACTATAGAGGCAACATGGCTCAATATTTCTGCGGGGTACTTGAAACCCCATGCCACGCCGAGTTGCTGCACTGCCCATGGCAAAAGAACCAACATGATATCATGAGGAATCCTATGACTTTTGTTACCTCAGTGTAATATTTCTGTCTGTCCGTTAAATAGCACAGAAATGGGATAATACATTTCGTTGTCGAATTAATGAAGAACATTCCCCGTATTACGTTGCTCTTTTTTAATGTTTGCCCTCTCTTTATGCCGTGTTTGTGAAACTGAAACTTTTTTAAGGTGTCCGAACTTTTTTAAGGTGTCATTAGAATTTGCCTGTAACTTAATTCCATATTAGAGGGCGTGTTTATCGCGTGCGGCGCTATGTTAAAATATATACATAAATATTGTTTGGCACAGTAGCAGCGTACACTGTAGCTGATGTTCCGGTACATTTTATGTGCTGTTTGGTCGTCCCTGCAGCTTGGCGACAACTATGAGGTCAGTCAACGGTGCTGAGATGTGGCCACCCATCAACAGTCTGCTGTCAGATGCAGCACAGTGGCTGAACACCAGAACGAGAACGAAATGTTAGTTTTGATGCAAAAAGCGGCGTTCTATCGTGACTGGGACAATTCCAATTCATTCACAGGCCGTAACCACTGAAATAAAAACAACTGCTAATGAAACACTCGTCCTCTTCTGCTACTTCCCGTGTTTAATCAGAATGCGAAATTGCTTTCGGGCTCCTGTCACGTAATGAATGCAGAAATGGTGACACACTAGTAAATAGATGTGGAGACAAATTATCAATCTCATCGTGACATAGTATATTACCAGTATTGCCGGGAGAGGCGGATGTATTTAAGATGACGCTGCTACGTTCAGAAAGCTTCTTTATATTTTAACGGTTCTACATTTTAATTCCATGCGCGTTTTCTGGTCTTATAAAAATAAACTGTAGGATACAGTTCAGTTATCGGGAAACACAAGTAACTTTTAAAATAATATGAGCATGTATATTTATTATGAGACCAGCTCTGTAAGGAAATCATGTGTTAGAAAGACACGGAGGGCTACAGTTAAACATTTCATTAATGACGTCGCGGTCTATGGAGACGGAGGACTGGGTAAAGTGGAGAAGTACGGGACAGATGTATGACCATGGGCTGACTGAGGGAAGCATGCCAGCATTCGGCTCCAGTGGTGGAAGGAAATTACGAAAAATCTACATCTCGACGACACATCTTCCCCCTGAGTAGGATTCGCATGGCAACTGTTCACCGCTCTAGCTCAAATTCTCAAATTTGTTTAGCTAGACACGTGAGTAGGAAAGGGAGAAATACAGCACATACTCTGACGTATGAAAGTGGGTCACTGTAGATTCGTCTGTTGTACGTGTTCACAATTATGCATTGGGCGTGTATTCACAGGTAAGTTCTGGAAGCCATTCTTCATTTCGTAGGAAGTACAAAATTTCTCAGGGGCTTGCCATATCATTTCAGCTCTTCGTTTCGTACACAAGGAGACTAATGGCAAATTCACCTCCGCCACTGTGACATGCAGAATAAAGGAAAAGTTCCGTTAAAATACGTCCGTGTAGTACAGTCTTTGTTACGTTATTATTAATCATCCTATGGAATTCTTGCAGTTCACTTGCCACAGTCTCTGATAAATTAAGGAGAAAGTCTAAATCTTAAAACGTATAGGTTTCGTAGATTTGAAGACATTGTTTGGGTGTTCGTTCTGGTAATTATTTTTGCACAAGCTATGAACCTGGATATTAACGGCTTCGTAACTAACAAATACAACTATTGTAATCCGTGACCACTTTAGGGAGTGTGTCAAGCTTCTTGTTTGGCAAACTGTTAGCGCGTCCGGTAACAAGCAAAGTTGAAATACGTTAGTGGTTAACATATATCGATATCAGCATTGTAAGACCCCATTTCTGTCGATTATTTTTTGTGTGGAAGATTTTGTTACATGGTTGTGCAAAGGAACATATAATTGATATTATATCGATTGAGGACCAAAGAGTCCGTATGGCAATATTTGAATTATTTACACAAATAAACGAGGGTCCAGGCTTCAAGTTTTTCTTTGAGCGCACTTAAGAGGCCCCTGGCTGTTCGCTGTTGTCTTTTACCGTCCTGATCGTGGCACGTACGCATCGTTGTCTGTGGCTCTGAATAATTACATTTATATTAAGCTAATTTTCATTCAAAATGTGGTAAGTACTTTATTTCTTCTTCTTCTTCTTGCGTTACGGCCTCTGTAGGACCACGGGTAGCCGCTTCGTGGACTGCATTTTCCTCTTCTTCTGCCAGAACCTATTCAGTCTTTCTCTTCTTCTCTCCCCCTCTTATACCGAGATCTTCAGTTTCCGTTTCTCCTGTCGGCTCCACTGGTGACACTCTAATCTTTTCCTGTATTCTTCTCTGTCATTGATCTCCGGCATATTGGTCGGCGTATATTTGTTCCTCCAATTTTCCTTTCCTTCGACCTTGATCCCCAATTCCAACCAATCCTTCCGAAGTTCAACAGCCCACTTGGTTCCTGTCTTTCCCCTGGTCCTCCCTGTTGTTTCCCACTCTCTCTTCCTCATTCTATCCATACTCATCCTAACTACATGTCCAGCAAACCTTGCCCTTTGGAGTCTGATTTCCCCGGATATTGTTCTCATGTTCCGGTACAATTATTCCCTAGGTCTTGGCATCCACTTCTCTTCGTCTCTTTTGGGGTCTAGTATTTGTCTCTCTTATTTCTCTAGTTGTTTTGCCCCATTTCTTCCTAGTGTCATCGTCTCAGCAGCATATAATACTGCATTCCTCACCGTTGCCATGTAGTGGCTTATCTTTGCCTCTGCGGATATGTTCTTTTTATTGTATGTGTCTCTCGTCATGTAGAAGGCTGACCTCATCTTCTTTATCCTCTCTGTTATTCCCTCCTTGCTCCTGTTTCTTCCTGTTATAAATTCTTCCAGGTTTTTAAATTTGTCCACCATTTGCACAGTGCCTTCCGATGTTTCCCAGTCTGCAGTGGTATTTAATGTCGTCTTGTAGGCTACCTTACTTTATTTCAGTAACAGTGCACATACTTATGTTAATAATTATTTGCTATTATTTCCATTTTCAGCATGTGTTTTGTGGAAGAGACTGAGCACTTCGAAGTGGTAACGATCCGCCATTTTTGTGATTTTGTTACTAATTGCCAGTATCTTTTTCTCTTATCGTACAACATGAACCAACGTCATTCGAAGTAGTAGTCCGAGAATTTTCACAAATTACACAACGTATTTTTTTGCATTTCCAAAATTTCCGTCGGTCAACATCTTTAGTTGCCCTGCTGCCAACACCAGTCGGAGACAATAACAACGTGCATTTTGAAGTTCCATCGTTATGTCTTTAGCGAGCGGAGAATAGCTCGGAGACGTTGCTGTAAATAGCGCTGTTACAGTAAAGACGAAACCCATTTCTCCGCTTGTGTTCTGTCTGCCCCCACCGAAACTTCCTGGCAGATTAATACTGTATGCCGGGCACGAATCGAATCTGGAATCCTCGGTTTCCGCAGTTAATAGTTACAAACTGTGCCACTCAGTCACGACTCACAAACCGTCCTCACAGCTTTCCTACTTCTAGTACCTACATTGTCATACAACACTTGCAGCACGATTTAAAATCTATTGCGTAAGACGATATAAGCTTTCTCGGAGGATGTTCAATTCGGTTCAGACTTTTTGGCTGAGGGCTCATGGTCGAAGTGCAAAACTGTTAACTGATGTTCGTCACCGTTTGCGTGAGGCATGATCGGAGACAAATTGGCATCTGCAGCTTCCAGTTTATCCCATCAGTTTCCGATTCATCTCAGAGAATATCTCCCGCGGATGTGGACGAAACGCCTTTGAAATGTTTGTTACTCCGACCTCGACATCAGCCGGAAAGTTATAGCTGAAATATTAAACTTTCAGCTAAGCACATCAACTATAGGTTCTTGTGGCTTTCTGGATTTCCTATTTTTTTTCGTATCTTTCAGTGTGAATTTTCCATTCAACTAATTTACTATAACTGCATCTTCTGTCAAACATTGGTTGGAAACAGAGAGACGCCGCAGTTATGCTTACTGGCTACTCTTCTCTCCAACACATCAAACTGAAAACATCTGTTTTATGTGCTTCTTCTTTTAATAGGATCTATTCAATAAACGAACTAAACTTTATCGAAATGTTTACACTGGAAACTTTTGACTTTATTTTCTTTTCCACGATGTATGGTATGTTAACTTCATGGGGTAGTTAATAAAGTATAGCAATCCTGTGCCCAAACAAAAACTACGCAGCAGAAAATTTTGTATCCAGAATAACATGTGTGATTTTAGCGACTGGTGAAATTATCTTACATAGAAAGCATGCATTGCAACGTATACATTAGGATTTCCAATTGCCTGATAATGTCCCCGTAGCTTCCGAAAGGTGTAACGGAAATAATGCACGAGCTGGATTAGCTCCCGTGCGTAATAACATTTTTGAATATATTTTCCCGTTATTCTTTGACTTCTATTACATCGTGTTCACATTTTAGTGAGAACTGACCGAGAGGCGGAGATGGATGCAGCAGTGTTACGGAATAACATGATGGACGTCCACAAGAGAATCAAAGTTCGCAAATATTTTCTTGGCGCTGTTGACGACATGGATTCCCTGTGTACGTAAAAATGTGATTCGAATCTGAGAGCGGTTCTGGCTTTATACGATTTTCGGAAACTGTTCCAGAAAATTCTGTGTTGACAAATTGCTCTGACCTATATAAATGTAAGCTATTTTAAAGATATTCTGTGTAGGTCATTTCTTCCATCGCTACCCACTAATATGGATAGTTATGGCGACTCTTACGGCGTGTTTGAGAGTGAGTAGCATCCTTATGTTAGACAAACTCAACTGTTTGAATGAAAACTTGGATAAGTGTGCAGCTTTTCTCTTTTCGGAAAAATAGCGAGAGAAGCTGCACTTTCACGCTCTTTGACATGTAATTCATGCGAGGAGGCTCACTAGCTCAACTCAACATACCTGTGGGTGGGGCTTGACCATCGTTTTCGGATGTGTTGGGAAACTTTCACTTTGGTCGGGTAGGCTTTTCTACCACAGTTCTCACGAGTGTGAATCCTATGCTGTGTATCACCTCCCTGTGTTTGTCAGTAGCTTTCTGTTCCCATTGAAGCTGTCTCCCGTGCGTAATAACATTTTTGAATATATTTTCCCGTTATTCTTTGACTTCTGTTACATCGTGTTCACATTTTAGTGAGAATGGACCGAGATGCCTAGTTCCTAGAATGTTGGTATTTTGGCATAGGTTTAACAGTAGCAGGAGGGGCTGGACTGATGGAGCTTAGGCAGTGCATTCGCAACGTGGAACACGCCCGACTGCTTTTGCACCCGCACCTTGCTACATGAAGATTGGAGGGAATGAAATATCATAATTCTTCCATCACACTCCATGCAGGCCTGAAGAATTGTTTAAACATTATGAATGAAACACTGGTGCAATGTTAAACATTTATTACACCTGTATTGTGTGTGTTCCATTCGTAGTGTATAAAATGTTCTACCAAGAACCGACGGAACAGCAGTCAAGGTAATTGTTTAAACAATATTTAACGACAGCCTGTTGTAGTTAATCATGAGCATACTTGCAGAAGAATGCTGGCTTATTTATTAATGAACAATCCTTAGTTAGTATTTATTGTGCATGGATTAAATGTGACCGAATGTTTGTAACATTTATTTTATTTATAACATTTATTTTATTTGAATACTGCTGTATTATAGTAGCTCAGTGCAGAAAAGTGATCATTTTGAATCAAATCATATCTGTAGAGCTTAAGAACGACGTATTGTTGGTGGGGATGGCCTCCAGCCAATGGAAAAGTAGACAGTAGTGGAACACTACGGGAGGCAACTGGAGACTGAGACTTTTTAGGTGAAGAGCTCAAGGGAGCGATCTGAGACGTTTATATTGAGTGCTTGAAGACGGCAGACCTGTCTATGGTAACGTAAATGATTCAGTCACATAGCTGATTGCTTCTGCGCAGTGAAAAGCTGCTACAGTACTCTAACTTTTGAAGGCACTCCGTATTTCTAGAGATCTGAATTTGCTCCGTAGTAGGATCTTTTCTCGCTTGTAGTTCAAAAACGAGTATTGACAGAGTATGATTTACTAATGTTTGTGTTCTGTGTGATAGTTTGTAAATCATCATGTTGAACTCAGAACTGTTTTGAGCTGGTGAATATTTTGTGTATTGTGATTACGGCAAGGGACTTAATTTTCGAGTATCTGTATTACAGTTTAGTTTGGGGATTTTGCAACCATTCTCGCAATGCTCTCACTGTAACTTTATTGCATTTGATACGAGTATTGCCTGTCTATATTTTAACTGAATATCATATGACCACTTCTCGTTTATTTCTGATGTCGTTTCTATAGTAGACTTTATTCAGCGTAATTGACTGTCGTCTACATAAATTACAGATGTTAGAGAACAACCCTTGTTATTAAATTACTCATTTAACTTTTATTTTGTATTTCGGTGTATTTTAATGACTCGCAATTGTAGCCAGTGCATAGATTATTTGCCTGCAGGATCACAGCTAAAAGTTATTATTTGCAGCGAACTGCGAGGTACGAAAGCAGACATGCGCAGCTCGACCCTGTAACTACATCGAGATATTCGTTTTAAAGAGAGTCGTGCATAGCCCAATCCCGTATATCGTGAACATAAAATTACACTAGCATCGTGTCACACAGAGGCGTAGAAGCCGTCGTTCTTCGTATGCTGTAACTTTGAGCAAAGTTTAATATACAATGTTGTTACAATTAAACGTTCGCTACTTGAGCCACTGTAGGCGGAAAACTATTTACCCTACTTTACAGGAATAATGTTCAGACTGCACTGCAGGATTTGCGTTGTTAGAACTGTTAGTGTCATGAATTGCCGTTAGGCGCCGGTACTGGCACGCTGACGCAGAGTTGAAACATAAGCATCAGTGTGCATTACAGTTGCAGACAGTCAACATTGACCCGGAAAAGGTGGCCAGGGCTTTACTCGTGAAGTTCTTTTGTCAAAACTACAGCAACAGTACTACTGCTGTTCGCGAATATTGACGCACTGTTCGTGAGGTCACTCGGTTATTCCGTTAACACACTTGGAGAAAACCGAGTCATTGGCCGATCGTTCCAAGCGGTGTGGCCAAAACGATCATCAGATATGAACGCTTGTGATTTCTGGCTGTGTGGTCACCATAAGGACAGGGATAACCAAAGGCACACTAACAGACGTTGGAGACTGAAGGAACGTAGCCAACACCCCACCTGAGATGTTTCGGGCAGCAGTGGAGCACTTCCTTCTGCGGTTCCTGACTGTCGTGGATGCAGGTGTTCGTAACGCTGAACAACGTTTGTCATCTGGAACGTAAACATGATAAGCAATATAAAAATTTTAATCTCTCAGAGTTACTTGAAATGTGTTTCCTTCATTGTTACAGTCGTTATTTCTCTTCCGCATGGACTTACGAATATTTCCACAAAGTTTCGTTGTCCTGTGATCAATCGTATTTCATGGAGGCCCTCTCAAGTAGCGAAAGTTTAATTATAACCAGCCTGTACGATACAGTTAAAAGAACCTTCTCCATCGCTTTTTTGTGATTTATAGAGAAAAGTTACCTAAGCTGGTCTCTGGGAGAGAGAGTGGTTAAACACACATCTCCGTTTCGTTCCTTCTGTAGCCAGTACAGTATCTGCCGACGTGACTATCACGCGCAATTCCAAATTCTCCCATTGCTGAAGCAGCGACTGGAGTGATCTCTTAGCAACAAGAACGTTAACGCAAATCTTCATATCAAAGTAGTTGCGTCAGCAACCCGTCTGGTGTACTCAGACTCTAGTGTGTGGTCCGAATAGACAAAATGGATTGCTGACTCAACTACTTATATCTGAAGATGATCTAGAGTGAAAGAAACACTTAAATTAAAAATGTGAAACTAAGACGGAATAATGGATGAGAATTATCTTAAATCTACACTACTGGCCATTAAAATTGCTACACCACGAAGATGGCGTGCTACACAGGCGAAATTTAATCGACAGGAAGAAGATGCTGTGATATGCAAATGATTAGCTTTTCAGAGCATTCACACAAGGTTGCTGCCGGTGGCGAGATCTACAACGTGCTGACATGAGGAAAGTTTCCGACCGATTTCTCATACACAAACAGCAGTTACCCGGCATTGCCTGGTGAAACGTTGTAGTGATGTCTCGTGTAAGGAGGAGAAATGCGTACCATCACGTTTCCGACTTTGATAAAGGTCGGTTTGTAGCCTATCGCGATTGCGGTTTATCGTATCGCGACACTGCTGCTCGCGTAGGTCGAGATCCAATGACTTTTAGCAGAATATGGAATCGGTGGGTTCAGGAGGGTAATACGGAACGCCGTGCTGGATCCCAACGGCCTCGTATCAGTAGCAGTCGAGATCACAGGCATGTTATCCGCATGGCTGTAACGGATGGTGCAGCCACGTCTCGATCGCTGAGTCAACGGATGGGGACGTTTGCAAGACGAGAACCATGTGCACGAACAGTTCGACGACGTTTGCAGCAGCATGGACTAGCTCGGAGACCATGTCTGTGGCTACCCATGAAGCTGCATCACAGACAGGACAGCTTGCGATGTTGTACTCAACGATGAACCTGGGTGGACGAATGGCAAAACGTAATTTTTTCGGATGGATCCAGGTTCTGTTTACAGCATCATGATGGTCGCATCCGTGTTTGGCGACACTTTGAACAGTGGACGTTACATATCAGATCTGTTGCGGCCTGTGGCTCTACCCTTCATTCGATCCCTGTGAAACCCTACATTTCAGCAGGATAATGCACGACCGCAAGTTGCAGGTCCTGTACGGGCCTTTCTGGATATAGAAAATGCTGGACTGCTGCCCTGGCCAGCACATTCTCCAGATCTCTCACCAACTGAAAACGTCTGGTCAATGGTGACCGAGCAGCTGGCTCGTCACAATACGCCAATCACTACTCTTGATGAATAGTGGTATCGTGTTGAAGGTGCATGGGCAGCTGTACCTGTACACGCCATCCAAGTTCTGTTTGACTCAATGCCCCGGTGTATCATGGCCAGAGGTGGTTGTTCTGGGTACTGATTTCTCAGGATCTATGCACCCAAATTGCGTGAAAATGTAATCACATGTCAGTTCTAGTATAATATATTTGTCCAATGAATACCCGTTTATCATCTGCATTTCTTCTATGTGTAGCAATTTTAATGGCCAGTAGTGTAGTTGATCATCATCGTAATTACTGTAGAGTACACATAACGGGAGAGGAACATCCACAATAGGCGCCTGTCGCTGAATTAACGGAGTGGAAGAGCACGACTGTGAGGTAAAGCAATCCAGACAGGAGCGGCGCGCGCGGTTGCCGCGGCGGGCAGCAGCGGGCCGGCTGGCGACGCGCGACTTCCGCCACGCGCGGCCGCCGTCCCACGGCGGGCTGCCGCCGGCCGTCTTTCTTGTCGGAATTGATTTCCGATGGCCGCTGCGCCCCATTACGGCGATTAGTGGCTCCCGACCCTGCTGCTGCTGCTACCGTCGAGACGCGAGCCCCTCGGGATCTGCCCCTGCCGCCGCCGCGCCGCGCAGGCACACACGGACGCGGCTCCAGCTCCGGATTATCTCCGTCCTCTGGAGGCTGGCTCGCCGGTTCACGGGGAATAATCGTCCCGGAGAGCCACCGCGCGGATGAACAAGCACCAGATACCGAACATCCCCTGTATCAAGTACTGAACTCGGTAGCTACATCGCCTCTTTAGGGCATTAACCAGACGACCGATTATTTCAACATCCACTGCTTACGGCGCCACTTAATGGGCTGTTGAAGTTCCCGCCTCGAGAAGAATGGGGATTAAATTGTTTCACTTGTATCTAATTTTCGAATGTGTGTGAAATCTTATGGGACTTAACTGCTAAGGTCATCAGCCCCTAAGCTTACACACTACTTAATCGAAATTATCCTAAGAACAAACACACACACCCACGCCCGAGGGAGGGCGCGAACCTCCACCGGGACCAGCCCCACAGTCCATGACAGCAGCGCCTAAGACCGCTCGGCTAATCCCGCGCGGCACACTTGTATCATTGCTAACTTATTTTACCTGTGCTGCAACTATTTCTGTTTCTATTATTACGTAAATAACCAACTTAAAAGAAATGCAACTCATTTTCGTTGTTCAATTTTAAAATCATTTGAGTACTTTCAGAAAGACAGAAAGCAAAAAAAGTCCGGATTGATGGTACACTTTGAAGCTGCCGAGTGACAAATGACGCATAAATTCATTCGTCATTTCGCGGTGGAGGCTGGAGTGTGCTCGAGCTCTTGACTTGGTACTTTTGGCTGCTGCACAGATGTAATATCTTCTTGAGTAAACCGCTTCCATTTAGTCTGTGTGTCGTCGAAGCCTCGTGTGGCGTCTACGGCGAATCTACCCGGTGTTCGTAGTAAGTACACTCGATTGTCCACATATAGCAGCTTCTATGAAGTGTCTGTTTTCGATGTCAAGCAAAGAACTTCGACCATTATGCTACGTGCCTTGGTGGTGAGTTGTGTGATTTAACATACAGAGGGGCCACATTTGAAATACAGTAACACCAAAGAGGATTCCTTAGTGGAAGAGCTACAACGCGCATTCTCGTGCAGAGCGCCTGCCAATTTTCTTCTCTGGAGGAAATCAGTGCAACCTGTCACACAGGTAACGGCTACAAACTAAGGCGGTCGGCGGCGCGCCGGCTAACCCAGCAAGTACTTCGCTGGTTCCTAATATTTAGGATATGACCGCAGTTCAGTATCTGTTACGCTGCATAGCAAATCAATGTAAGAACTCGTAAGGTTTTGAGGACAGAACAGCAACTGTGTAAGCTGAAAAAAATTTTCGTTTAATGTTGCAATCTTATCACAGAAATACACGCATTTACACAGTTTAAAATGTGACAATGTTACGACAGTTGTCAAACGAACGAATCTCGTCCTCAGAAAGTGAACTAATCCTAAACACATCAACGGTAAATTTTAACGAGAAGTTTCTTTACAAAATTATTCTTACAACTACGTCATGATGTTGGCCAGTACTACGATAAATCATCCGATTCCGGTTCCGAGTTCGGCACTATTTAGGATGACACTCGAGTCTACGGAGGATGGTTAATTTTGTGACAAGTTGAGCAAAAGATTACCCAAGGTCGCTCGAGTTTACTGTGGACGCAAGCTGGTGAACCAATAAGTTTACGCCTCTGCTCACGGCGCTTACCTTAGCTTCGAAGAGCTGTCGTCTGCATGGATGCTCTCGTCCTCAGAAATTCGTATAAAAACTAATTAAGCCTTTACTGATTATCCCAGCAGAAACTCTCCCTATGTTTCTCGTTATGCGAGAAAACATGTGCTCATCCCTAGTCTTGGAATATGGCGATATGCGCGCTCTAGGCAGGAGCAGCGTGCATATTAAAATGCCCTCTCAGTCCTCGCAAGAACAATTAACTAACTGGCTGGTTCGTTTCTCCTCAGTTGGAGCTCAACTATGCTACAGCTAATATCTAGCTGAATGTCAACCACACTGAACGCAGTGTTCACTCAAATTTGTCCTCCGTATCTTACAGAGCATTATGCGCCACATTCTGCACTTGACGCCAGTTCAGAGAGGTCCCCGAAAATTTCCTTCTTGTCTTTCTCGTAGCCGAACTGTCTCCCCACCCAGGTCCTTTCGTTCTCCATGTCACGGATTTTTCCGACTAATAGGAGCGCTCCTCTTATTTTTTGGAAACTTTCTCTGCCAGTCACTAGGGCCCTACCATTACATTGCATCGCAATCTCGGCACCTTACACCTTTCTAGCTCGTTTTCGCCAATCGGACGTTTTGTGCGCGCTCCACATGCCTAAAAGTTACATGTGTGCATCACACCATTCGCTATTCACATAATCATCTGCGTCACTGGTTTTGTTCGTATCCATTTGGATACACAGTTTTCTAAAGCTTCTTTGCGTCCTACTTCTGGTGGCCCATTACTTGCTCTCCAGTATGCGTCACCTGTCCGGTCGCTGACTCCCGCCACGGGACGCCCCCTAAGAGCTTTTCGTGGTGTCTCCCATGATGTGGCCTCTGTTTTTGCCCACACCCGTTGCCACACAAAACGGTTCCTCTCGCTGCTTGTTTCACCTTCTGCTCATTGACATGCATTATATAGGAGCGGTGTGTTAATACTGTCGATCGAGTGTCATCCCTTTTGCATTACATAGTTATAGGCAAATCTGCTCATTACCACCGAAGTAAGTTAACTGCCATATTCACCTTCCTGTTACGCGGTATAAAAGTCTTATGTCAGGTGCGAAATTGACCTTCATTTATTCTGCCACCTTACACATTGTAGGCCTTGGGTTATCACCGCCACATAGTTGAGTGATTCATTGAGATGCTGTGACTTCAGATATCAAGATATTACCTGGTGTTCTGATTGCGAGACTGGAGCCGTTAGCGCTCTTTCAAATAGCTCCTTAGTTGTGAACCGCGTCCCAGCTTTTCTTGAACCACGTCCCAACTTTTCCACTAAGGAACCCTCTTTGATGCTATCGTGGATCAAATTTGGCCTCTCTGTGCGTTAAATGGAAGCTGGTTACTCAAGAAGCTGGTGCTGCTTCAGAGATATCTGGAGTCACGTACCAAGCCAAGCAAACAAATTCAATTCTGATCAGTACCAGCTCAGTTCTGGTCAATACCAGTCCTAGGTGGACGAATAACCCGCCTAGATAATCGTAACATTACGGCATATCCTGACATGTAATAACGGAGCCCAGATACTTCGTCTCGCCAGTCGAATTGTTTGTAAAAAAAAAAAAAAAAAAAAAACTTCGTTGCTGTTACGCGACGCCCTGTTTTCCCCGCTCTAAAACACACACACACACACACACACACACACACACACACACACACACGCACGCACGCTAAGAACATATCTTCCTAAAGGCATTCCTGAGTAATCATATACGAAGTCTAGTTTCCTGAAATCTACAAAACTCCCTTGCCTATTAAAAAAGTCCATTAGTCAGGTATGTTCAACATCTAAACTATATTGACCTCAAAGGAAAACTCACTCCGGGTGTACGTCCAGTCCATCTAGGCATAAAATAACTGGGGATATTTGGGGAGGGATCCTGTCTGGAGCCACCGCTGTCAGAAGAGAAGCTCTCGCTCCGTGTATGGGCGACTTAGCATTCCCTGTTACACAGACACCACAATCGTTAATGTTGCAAACACATTGCTTTGCTAGTGACACCTTATGTGGACTTGATTTTTGAGAGCATTTAAAACAAACGTACGTCCCTTACCGAGAAAATATTGTCTGTCCAGCGACACGTCATTAGATGATGTCTTGCAATGTTCAGGCGGCTTAAAACTGTCAGATAAGCACAGGGATTACACGCTGAAGCCGTAATCCCTGGCGCAGCTAAGTACCTCAGTTTCGCCTATGCCCTAAACATTCAGCACGTGGCCCCCGGAGGCTACAATATACGTAGAAAATACAATGACAAAAAAATACGTGGCACTAAAAAGAGGGAAGACCATCGTGATTGGCGTATGGCTCTGGCGCATCGTACTGCATATGCAGCAGCAATTTGAGCAGCAGTTGGCACTACAGTGAGACAAAAAAATAAATAAAAAAGGCTGATCCTGGCGGAGGTTAGAGTTCTCCCTCGGGCATGTGTGTGTGTGTGTGTGTGTGTGTGTGTGTGTGTGTGTGTGTGTGTGTGTTCTTAGGATAATTTAGGTTAAGTAGTGTGTATGCTTAGGGACTGATGACCTTAGCAGTTAAGTCCCATAAGATTTAAAAAAAAGAAAGAAGACAAAAAAACATCGGTCACTTCAAGGACAGCTTCGAGCCAGACGCCCTCTAGTATATATTTCACTGAGCCCGGACGATTGCTGTTTGCGACTTGAGTGATGTCAATCGAGAGCTCACTGGAGGGCAGCGTGGAGGTCTGTTGTGTTTACTGCTGAAAGCTGTTTCTCCCTCGGTGCCCGTGACGGCCGTGTGTTTGTTAGAAGGTAGACAGTTGAGGACCTGCAACCAACCTATGCGCTTTCTAGAAAATGGCTCTAAGCACTATGGGACTTAACACCTGAGGTCATCAGTCCGCACGCTTGCTAGACGCAGTGGACCTACACCTGGAGCTATGGTCTGGGGTTCGATTTCGTATGATAGCAAGAGCACTCTCGTGGTTATCCCACTCACCCTGACTGCAAATTTGTACGTCAGCCTGATGCTTCTACCAGTTGTGCTGCCTTTAATGAACACCATTCCACGGGTTGTTTTCCAAAAGTATAACGCTGGCTCGCATACTGCTATTGTAACCCAACATGCTTTGCAGTCTGTCGACATGTTGCCTTGGCCTGCTCGATCACCAGATCTGTCTCCGGTCGAGCACGTGTGGGACATCATCGGACGACAATTCCAGCGTCATCCACATCCAGCATTAACCGCCGCTGTATTGGCCGACCAAGTGCAACAGGCCACCCACAAAGTGACATCCGGCACCTTCACAATGCAATGCAACGCACGCCGTTTGCATGCTGACATTCAAGTTACGGCGGTTACACCGGTTGTTAATGTGTCAGCATTTCATCCTTGTAACGGCTTATCTCGCGCTTACATTAACAAGTGACCTTGCAATGTTAATCACTTAAATATCTTACGTAGAAAAATGTATTCCCGAAATTTCATTACTCCAGTTTAAATATATGTTTACGTCAGTGCATGTATAATTTCTGTTATAGCAGTGACCTACGTTTCTAGCATTTGTAGACTTTAGAGAAAGCTTTTGACAGTGTTGACTGGAATACTCTCTTTCAAATTATAAAGGTGGCAGGGGTAAAGTACAGGGAGTGAAAGGCTATTTACAATTTGTACAGAAACCAGATGGCAGTTATAAGAGTCGAGGGGCATGAAAGGGAAGCAGTGGTTGGGAAGGGAGTGAGACAGCGTTATAGTCTCTCCCCGATATTATTTAATCTGTGTATTCAGCAAGCAGTAAAGGAAACAAAAGAAAAATTCGGTGTAGGCATTAAAATCCATGGAGAAGAAATAAAAATTTTGAGGTTCGCCGATGACATTGTAATTTAGTCAGAGACAGCAAAGGACTTGGAAGAGCAGTTGAACGGAATGGACAGTGTCTTGAAAGGAGGATATAAGATGAACATCAACAAAAGCAAAACGAGGATAATGGAATGTTGTCAGTTAAGTCGGGTGATGCTGAGAGAATTAGATTAGGAAATGAGATACTTAAAGTAGTGAAGGAGTTTTGCTAATGGGGAGCAAAATAACTGATGATGGTAGAAGTAGAGGGGATATAAAATGTAGACTGACAATGGCAAGGAAAGCGTTTCTGAAGAAGAGGAATTTGTTAACATCGAGTATAGATTTAAGTGTCAGGAAGTCGTTTGTGTAAGTATTTGTATGGAGTGCACCCATGTATGGAAGTGAAACATGGACGATAAATAGTTTGGACAAGAAGAGAATAGTGGCTTTCTAAATGTGGTGCTACAGAAGAATGCTGATGATTAGATGGGTAGATCACGTAACTAATGAGGAGGTACTGAATAGAATTGGGGAGAAGAGTAGTTTGTGGCACAACTTGACAAGAAGAGGAGACCGTTTGGTAGAACATGTTCTGAGGCAAGAAGAGACCACAAATTTAGCATTGGAGGGCAACGTGGAGGGCAAAAATCGTAGAGGTAGACCAAGAGATCAACACACTAAGCAGATTCAGAAGGATGTAGGTTGCAGTAGGTACTGGGAGATGAAGAAGCTTACACAAGATAGAGTAGCATGGAGGGCTGCATCAAACCATTCTCAGGACTGAAGACAACAACAACAACAACAACAACAACAACAGTTTTAACCTTTTGCACACTTGTCCGTTACCTCACTTCAAACTTAATCGATACTGTGCTGACAGATGGAAAGTGAACTACGTACTACTCACCCAGCTAGTGTCTACAGCGAATCTAACGGCAGAAGTTGTTTTCGTGTAGCGCGTCTTGGGTGATTCGCAGTCGCATTGGGACCACTTGGAGTATCGTTGTACCGCCGCAGGCAAATAACTGCCGGCCGAGGGACGAAGCGAGTCTCTCGGGAGGGAAGTGAATTCCGCTGCCGATCCCCATACAGCGAGCGCACCTTTCCACGCGGGCAGGCGGCTACTCCGTTTATCGGAAATCGATTTCGCGGAGCACCGTGGGCGGCGCGGCGCCTGCAGGAGTGTCTGCCCGGCCTGCCCGAGAGCACTAATGGAGTGGCAGCTGCAGAGGCAGAGTAGAGTAGAGGCACAGTAGAAGCGTGGCGGGCGCTCCGGCCGACTCCGCACCCGCCCGGCCGTCCGGCGGCCCACGTAGGGCCCCCTGCTAACGCTGACAGACGTCTTCTGCGGCCACTGTGCGTCTTAATGCTGCAGCCTCTGGCGTATACCTTACTGTTGCGCAGCCGAAGCATAGCTGGCGATTCGTATAGAGCAGGCATGGGTAACCTTTTGTGACCATCGGGCTTCATTAACATACTTACTTAGTCCTGTATTACAGTATAAAATTTTCTATGACAAAGAAATTTGATCAAAAAATTAACCATATTTTCTTTGACAAAGATCTTTGTCGTGACACGTGAGGGGGTGTTACACTGTCATCAAATATTTCGTCATAGTCCCTTCACAGCACCTGCACCAACGTCACCTGTCCGCACGGACTTTGCGGCCATCTTTGTATTTGTAAACACTACATTAAACGGCATACAGCTGCCAACGACGCTAGCGCTCCAAGAGGTTACATTTCTCAATGCAGTAAACAGGAGACGAACGCTGTCTTTGATCATGTCTAAGGCGAGACGTTAGATTTGATCAAACAAAATCTGACGAAGGCGTAACTTTGACAAAGTTTCCTCTTTCACTATCAAGTTTTCTTTGTCAAGGAAAATTTGATAGTGTAGTACCGGCCTTAAGCTCGCGGGCCGTCTCGTTGTGCCACACGAAACGACGTCAACGTATTTGGTAACGCACCGATGTCAATGGCAACCGTTTCTCTACTCGACACACCACGACACGCCAACAAGTGTTGCCTCAAAAATGGTTCAAATGGCTCTCAGCACTATGCGACTTAACTTCTGAGGTCATCAGTCGCCTAGAACGTAGAATTACTTAAACCTAACTAACCTAAGGACATCACACATGTCATTGCCCGAGGCAGGATTCGAACCTGCGACCGTAGCGGTCGCTTGGCTCCAGACTGTAGCGCCTAGAAACGCACGGCCACTCCGGCCGGCAGTGTTGCCTGACATTCCTAGTTTTTGAGAGTAGATTTGTTCACCCCATCTTGAGATGTTTACATTTATTCACGTGTCGTGCATACTGTTTCTTTACGTACGACGTTTTACGGAAGCTGCCTTGAAAACTTCCGTTACAAAATTCCCCAACGCCATTAGTAAAGAAACTACACGTGAATTAATGTAAACGTCTCAAGATGAGGTGCCAAGAAGCTTGAAATGTAATCACAGGGCCGGCCAGTGTGGCCGAGTTGTTCTAGGCGCTACAGTCTCGACCGCGCGACCACTACGATCGCAGGTTCGAATCGTGCCTTGGGCATGGATGTGTGTGATGTCCTTAGGTTAGATAGGTTTAAGTAGTTCTAAGTTCTAGGGGACTGATGACCTCAGATATAAGTCCCATAGTGCTCAGAGCCATTTGAACCATTTGTAATCACAGAAAAATAAACGCCTATAAAAGCAAATGGTTGCAGCTAATTGATTATGAATTACCTCCAATTTCAACAGTTAAGTGTTTTAATTCGTCCACAATGGGCAAAAATTATTTACTAATGTTAATACGAGAAAGAATAAAGCAGAATACTGCAATGAGACAGGTAATCTCAGTCGACAAGGAGTTAGGAGTAATTATGCAGCAGGTAAGAGTAATTTTGCGGGTTTTGGCCATCGGTGCGTCATTACAGAGTGTAGTTTAGTGTGTCAGTTTTCACAAACCCTCCTAGCAAACATATGTCGAAAATATTTCTCCAAATCTAATCACAATGGGATGTTTCGGTAACGCTAAAGAAATTAGAGACATCATTTCCTTGTTCATTTTGGGAAGTTTAAATCTGTTAATTGCTTGAACTGAACGTACATCGGCTGTATTAACAGAAGCCAAATTAGAAGAATGCAAACAACAGAATGGAGGATATGCGAAAATGCGTCCCGGGCGCAGCACATTGTGACCGCCTCGTTCTCTCTCCCAGGGATTTCTTCCGCGGGCCATTGTCTGCCCAGCCGTGCTATAGAGTATAGAGCGCCAGCCGCAAAGCGTTAGTTGGCCTTCTGTGCCTGCACCGAGAGCATAATTATGTCAGCGCAATTTGTTGTGTTATCTAATGTTGGAAGAAGTTGAAGAAATTCAGCTGCAGCTATGAGAGGGAAATGCTGAAACACAACCGATTTTCCGAAAAAGGGCTGAGGAAGTTTGGTCTCTGAGGTTAAATGACGACTTTGGCGAGAGGAATAACATCCGGCCACAAAGTTACAATTGTTGTGTTTACCAACTGCTCTTGGTGTCAAATATTGTGTAGGAAGGAAGAGAACCCCTTGCCACCGAAAGTAGTCGCTGTTATGCGAGGTTAACGTGTACACAGCAGCTCTGCGGCCTCGCTAGACAACATCAATGACAAAATGATAGCTTGTCAGTAGTTGAGCATTCCCTTTCACTGAGCTGTATTTTACTCTGACCTAGTCCTGAATCCAGTGAACGATAACTACGATCACTTGTAGAATGTCGTTTTGCTCTCATTGGAGGCGACTGTAGACACAGTCGTGATGAATGTTGATACTGCCTTTATACTGTTGCGGATACTCACTAAGTAGGGCCGTGTGTCGTCTTATATCCGCATTAGGAGCATGGATGTCCAATTACGAACTATTTGAGTGACATAAGGTGGAAACGTAAAATAATTTTTGCCTTGTGCGCTCACTGTTGATAGCTAACTTTAGTTCACTTGCGCCTCAGCGGTAGATAGCTCGTCCGGCTGTCTTCCGCGTCTTAAGGAGGGCACAGCAAAAATAAAACAAATTGTCAAATCATGAGAACGAGTAGAGCTTGTACGACCGGATAAACGTCAGAAAATAGGTGCTTGTTGTGATACGCCGCCCGACAGCAACAGGAGACTGATCCGACTTCCGGGAAGTGGCTGGAGCGACGGGGGTTGTCCCAATGTGTGTGTACGTACGCAAGAAGCCGAACAGGAGCAGTGCGGCTCCTGCAATTAGACTGCACTACCCCCTCTCCCCCCGCCCCTTCTCTCTCTCTCTCTCTCTCTCTCTCTCTCTCCCTCTCTCTCTCTCTCTCTCTCTCTCTCTCTCTCTCTCTCTTCGCCACTGTGATCCAATCAGTGCAACAGTTCCAGTTCTGTTGTAGAGGGAAAAAGCTTTTCTGATATTCTCCAATATCTTCCGATACATATTCTCACATCACTTTCATATCTACTGCAGTGAAAGCAGTTAGTTAGACTGGGGTCTTAGTAGCATTTTATTAGGTTAAGGTGATTTCATAAACTAAATATGTAACAAGGAATCCCTTAATAAACAGCTCTCAACGAGAGGATGACAGATAGGGAAGAAATGAATCTGGTCTTGTATGGAAAGGCATGAAAAGCTCCACAAGAGGTACTATTTCAGAGAACTACAGAAAATTTGAGCCAGGGTGAACGGACATAATTAAACCGTTTCTATTTTACTGTGAAGGTGGATGTATTACATCACGACAATTTCAGCTATCTTCGCTTGGTATTCCGACGTTCTTCAATGAAGTAGTCTGTAATCTATAATTCGTTCAAGCTGTTGTTGTTTCAGATTCTCGTAATCCGTAATATGATACTGCTGCGCTCAAGAGATAATAATGACCGACTGTCATTATTAATTTTGGGTTAAAAGCATTTCAGTTACCCTATGGTCTTCGTTTACATTTTTATTTCTCTAGTTTAAAACTGCATTTTTCAAGTTAAGTCGGTCACACACTATTTTCCGTCTGCACTGGCGAAAGATGTCAGTATTAGCATTTCCTAAATAAAAAAGAGAAGTAAATTATGAAGTTATATTAAAGTTTTAAGGTAGTAACGTATGTAAATGAATGGTTGTCGTTATAGGTAGAAATTAAATTTTACTTCCACTGAACACATTTTTGAATTCGTGGGTTGCCATCACTATTTCGTAAGACTGTAATACTGATTACATAATTCATCAATAATTACATTTTTTTATTTCAAATACTAGCATTAACGCGCGATAGAATGTGTTGGAGGTTATACAGGGTGACATTAATAGAAACGAAAAACTGCAGGGACGGATTCATGATTGGAAATGGAGGAAAGAAGGTCCTATGAACATGTGTCTGTAAATGTGCGGTATATGTGCAAAGACATTAAATAGTTCCGGAACACAGTACAGATCTGCATCGCATCCACATCGCGGCAGATGGGATAGCAGGTTGTTGTCATGCGGGATACACATAATCGTACTTTAGCTTACGCGATGTTGGCGGGCCACATGCCTGGAGCCTGTACCAAGGTTCGTCTCAATACCCTACATAATTCGGACTTCCAAATCTGGTGTACGGACTGTTCTCTGCTTCCCTGCACGTTTGTCAGCCTGAAAAGACCAATTATCACACAGCCATACAAAAATGGCTTGAAATGGTGTCTGTGAAGGTAATTGTATTGATATAGCCGTGTTGCCTCTCGACCGTTTCCATCTGCTTGGCCATACACAAACACCATCACGGCTTGTTCCCGGCATGAATACCGGACCACTCTGCTGCGTAATGTACGTTGTCAATCACCCACCCTGCAACACACAAGAAACTCGCGGCACATAGTAAGACGAACCGTCACCCGTCAGCGCCATCTACCGTGTCAACGATACATTTCTGGGCACGTGTTCATAGTATCTTTTTTCCTCCATTTCCAGTCAGGAATCAGCCCCTGCAGCGTGTCGATTTTATTAATGTTCCCCCTTTATACTGGATAATCAAAAGAAAACGAGACAAACGGGAAAAAACGTAAACCGCTTATTATTTCAAAAATAATCACCATAACTGTTAATACATTTATCCCACATTCTCAGATAAGACGGTCAATGCCTTCATGGAAAAAAGTTTGCAGTTGCCCACTAGGAAATTGTATGGGGAGAGATAGGGACTGTATGGCAGTTATGTAAGAGCTTCCCAGTGAAAACTTGTGCAGTGCTTTGAATCCAGGGCTAACAGAAAGGGAACGCACAGCTTCCGAGCAAACCGATAGACATGTTCACGGTCTCGCTACCGGGATTCTGTCCAGTCTAGGGTGCCCATTCCCGCTGTTCATGTTGAGAGAAGCCAATTTAAGGCTACGCCACACTGAAGATTTATAACAAACCCGACATTTTTTTCTTAAGATTTTGTTATAATTGTCAGTTAATGACATATCACTGCTGTAAAGCCACCAGATATTTTAATAAAAAAGTTCAATTTTGTTTAACACAAGCATAGCATAGTGCGATGAATCCGGCAGTTAAGAAGCAGAAGCGTCCGATGATTTTCCTTCCTTTTTTTTCATCTTTGCGTTTGTAAAAGATTCTCAGACTTTCGTATTCATTTAATAAAAGTGCGTTGTGTAATAATCGATCTTACTTACATATAATATCATCCTACATGTAATATCACCTTACAGCATGACTAAGAACTTGGGCTATGCTACAGGTCAATCTAGATTTCATGGGGGGGGGGGGGGGGGCGCAATAACATACGTTACCCCGTTTTCATTGAGCACAGTTTCACTTAAATGGGGACGTCTGGGGAGGTACACATCGCCTTCTATTTTAACACATTGATTTCAGCAACGGCATTCATTTGGAGTTGTGGAGTTTCCAGGTGAATTGTCAAACTTTGCTCACACATACTCTTCAGGAGAGACATATTTCGGAAAGCTGAACTCAATTATTTGTTTTCAAGAGCTGATGTTTCAATTGTAAATATCGTTACCGTCTCATTGGGATGAAGAGACACTAATGTGTGGTATCTGACCCCCTCCCCCTGAAATCTCGGGTGTGGTGACAGACTGATTCGTAGCATAGCCCGAGTCCTAAGTTATGTTGGAAGATGATATTTTGGTTGAGTTGGTGAAGGCAACGAATGTGAATGCTAAATAAAGATTGTGGTAACAGACTGACCTATAGCGTAACCTGATATTTACTTTCGCGCTCTGTTCAACACATTTTGTCATGATTGACGAACCTTTCACCATAAAAACTAAAACTGTTAGGTAAATTCAGAGAAACGTCCTGGCAGATTAAAACTGTGTGCCGGACCGAGACTCTAACTCGGAACCTTTGCCTTTCGTGGGCAAGTGCTCTTCCATCTGAGCTACCCAAGCACGACTCACGCCCCGTCCTCACAGCTTCACTTCTACCAGGAAGTTTCAAATCGGCGCACACTCCGCTGCAGAGTGAAAATCTCATTCTGGAAACGTCCCCCACGCTGTGGCTTAGCCGTGTCTCCGCAATGTCCTTTCTTTCAGGAGTGCTAGTTCTGCAAGGTTCGCAGAAGAGCTTCTGTAAAGTTTGGAAGGTAGGAGACGAGGTACTGGCAGAAGTAAGG
Organism: Schistocerca gregaria; assembly: GCF_023897955.1. Lineage (NCBI taxonomy): Eukaryota > Metazoa > Arthropoda > Insecta > Orthoptera > Acrididae > Schistocerca > Schistocerca gregaria. The sequence continues at coordinate 697,811,643 of NC_064920.1, forward strand.
CTGTGAGGACGGGGCGTGAGTCGTACTTGGGTAGCTCAGATGTCAGAGCACTTTACCGTGAAAGGCAAAGGTCGCGAGTTCGAGTCTCGGTCCGGCACACAGTTTTAATCTGCCGGGAAGTTTCATATCAGTGCACACTCCACTGCAGAGTGAAAACTCATTCTGAAAATTCAGAGAACCTATATTAGATAATGGGCAAATCTTAAGACGAGTGTTTTATTTATATTTTGTCCACACTCGAAAATCGCGACAAAGTCGGAAAAGAACAGACAACATTTGTGGCAAGGAAGAACGTAAATGTCATTGCTGCTGGTCTCACTTGCAGAAATGTAATCTTTCGTTTTTCAACCAGACTGATGTCACAAAATCTAAAGAAGTCATTCCTGAGAGAGCTTTATCGTAGCCCAAGTTGTAAGTTACGTTAAAAGGTGACATTACATGTAAATAACGCGGAATATTGCAGCACACTCTTCTGTTAAATGAATACGAAAGTCCAAGAATGTTTTACAAACGCAAAGATGCAAAACAAAATAAATGGAACTTCGTCTGATGCCTTCAGCTTTCGAACTGCGTCATTAGTCGCACTACGCTATGGTAGAGTTGCTCGAAATAGGACATTAACTTATCTCCTACCAATATCCGAAGGCTTTTTAAAACTAGTACGTCGTTAACCCACATTTAATTATAACATAACGGAAAAAAATGAGCCGGCCGCGTTGACAGAGCGGTTCTAGGCGCTTCAGTCCGGAACCGCGCGGCTGCTACGGTCGCAGGTTCGAATCCTGCCTCGGGCATGGATGTGTGTGATGTCCTTAGGTTAGTTAGGTTTAAGTAGTTCTAAGTTCTAGGGGACTAATGACCTCAGTAGTTAAGTCCCATAGTGCTCGGAGCCATTTGAACCAAAAAAATTGAGATACATCTAGAATGCGACATTGCCTTGAATGCTAAACAGCAGGAATTGGCACCCTGGACTCGCAAAGGATAAAGGAAGTGTGACCGTGGAGACATGTATCGGATAGCTCGGTAGTTGAGTGTCCCCATATCTCACGGCTGTCCCAGGCTACACCTCTAGCCCTGTAGCCCCGTCCGTTCCCGCATGGAGCCCACTCGGTCTGCGGGAAATCTCCACATCGGCCTCTGCCCGCGCCAGACCTGGCACCGAGCGCTGCCGGCGCCCTTTGTATTTTGTAATACCCCGCCATGGGTCTTCCTTTTCAGTCCGGCGCTCTGACTCCATATCTAGGAGGCCGCCTGCGGTAGTTTATTTGTAGTTCCCTCATTGTTAAATTTACCCACACTCAGAATGCGCAATCTGTGCAACAAAGCTAAATCGCGTATCCACACAAAACAGTCCGATTGGATCTCCGTCCGGATTACGAATAAAAGGGAACGCGGAGCTTTGATCTGCGCTTCGAAGATTTTTAAGTATCGATACCAGATCTATCGCCGTGCCGTGGCTACGACCGTATACGTAATTACTATTTTCTGTTACGAATACAATTTGATAATAAAAACTGAGACACGACTTTTATTCAGACTCGCTTGAACTTTTTAGCTCGGGAAAGTGCTCTGCTGCCTCCAGCAACAACAACGCTATTCCACCTGGACGCCTGTTAAACGCACTGATTCTGTTTACCTACGACTGACATTTCGGCTTTTTTGCCACTCTTCAGTAACATCTGGCTGTGAAGTGTGTCCCGGCATACTCGTTCATCTGGAAGAGGACATCATCCTCATATCAGTGTTATGCATATGCTGTATGTAAACATGAGGGACACCAAGGCTATGCCTTTCACGTTATTTCTCTTTCTTAATTCCTTTTAAGGAGAGTACTTCATAAAAGACATTAGCGCAGAATGGAGAAATAAGGTACTGTCCCGTGAATCGCATCTGTTGTTTTTTCTGAAAATCTGTAAATTAAGACTATGTTAGTGCAGCTTCAGTACGAAAAGCTTTTCTCCTGTAACTGCAACTTCCGCTGTTTGATAGATTTATGGTAGCGAAGTGCTGTGCTTATTACTTGTGGTATTGCCGGAATCAATACCGGGAGAAACTCAAGAATCACAATATATAACTTATTTCACCTGCGTATAAATTTCGTTGCATAGGGTTCTACATATTAAGTGAAAAGTACACAACATGCAACATCTTTATGAACAAGAACTCACCGCAGTGACGACATATCTACTTGTCAGGCCTCAATGCTAAAACGGACACTCTTGCATGTGGCTGTCAGTCGGTACAGCCGGCCGCGGTGGTCTAGCGGTTAAGGCGCTCAGTCCGGAACCGCGTGACTGCTACGGTCGCAGGTTCGAATCCTGCCTCGGGCATGGATGTGTGTGATGTCCTTAGGTTAGTTAGGTTTAAGTAGTTCTAAGTTCGAGGGGACTGATGACCACAGATGTTAAGTCCCATAGTGCTCAGAGCCATTTGAACCATTTTTGAACCAGTCGGTCCACACCAACTACGCTGCGGTATGTAAACCCAACTGCCTTACGTCAGCTGCCAATTTCAGACGTAGCACTCGCGCTGGTGATACATGCACAGTGATACATACACAACCTTCGAATGAAAATACATGCCTGGGAAAATGTAGGTTGGCCGGCAAACAAGTACCCAACACGTCTCTTAGAAACAGACTATAGTGTTGAGGCCCTGTGTTTTCCCCGTTCAGTTTGGTGTGTGTTTGTAACAACCTCAAATCAAATATAAATGTGCATCGCAGCAGAATCCAGAAATCCTTTACGGAAGCCACTAATACAAAACAATCGTCTCTCCAATGTAACTTTCACGAACCTATAGTAGTGGAATATCAACAAAACAAGTTGCCTCGCAGGGCTTTGTATCTGAAACGCCCGGTTGTATTGTATTGTATGCAACTGGTGACGTAGAAACGACGGAGAGGCTTCGTCCTCGTCGTAGCCCTCAGTGGTTCACAACCCCACAACAGGCTACAGCAGTCCACTCACCCCACCGCCGCCCCACACCGAACCCAGGGTTATTGTGCGGTTCGGTCCCCAGTGGACCCCCTGGGAACATCTCGCAGCAGACGAGTGTAACCCCAATGTTTGCGTGGTAGAATAAGTACAGTGTACGCATACGTGGAGGAAGTGTTTGCGCAGCAGTCACCGACATAGTGTAAATGAGGCGGAATATGGGAACGAGCCCGCATTCACCGAGGAAGATGGAAAACCGCCTTAAAAACCATCCACAGTAACGGGTCCTCGACGCTAAGCCGGGGCGGATTCGTGCTGGGGACCGGCACGCTTTCCCGCCCGGAAAGCAGTGCGTTAGACCGTACGGCTAACCGGCCGGGCAACGCCTGGTTACTTCTGATGCTGATTAGCCCCTTGCCTGACAAAATTCTGCACGACGATTAAAGTTTCATACTCACCAGCGGTAACAAGGCCATCTGCGATTATTACCCACATTACTGGCTATGTGAAAAGTAAGATAAGAAGCGTAGCTCTGCATACTGGTACCAATGGGAGACTCGACGCAACAGCGCAGCATAGCCTTATTTCATCAGGTCGAATCACGTCTGAACCAGTTGTTATTGTCAGAGCACGAAATATAACTTTTTGTGTTAAATGAATGCTTCGTGTCTGTTCTTTCGAACATGTCCTGATTCTCCTCGATGTGGTACTTCCGTAGAACATATAAGAAACATGTACGTCTGGAGGTCCCTTCCTTACACCTGGATGTTGCGAACGGTCGTTACACGACGACACACAGACAAATTCCATTCAGCGAACAAGCAAGTCAGTGACCTGACGGTCAGTTCATAATGTCGTGAAAAAAAGGGGGGGGGGGGGGGGCACGAGCGGATTTTGAACAAGGATCTCCCGCTTCGTCCAACACCGTGACCACGTAACCACACACACATCTTGCGCCTAGATTTTACTTCTTTTTCCACAGTTCAGGACACATTCTTTCTGTTTTCATGCTTGTTCTGTGTACAGTTCTTGACAGGCTATCTGACTAATAAATCTACGGGGTGGGGGGGTGGGGGGGGTGGGGGGGGTGCGAGGGGGGGGGGGGGGGGTGCGATGGGCAGTTCAGCCACAGCGTACCCGAAATTGAACTCTGTGCCCTTGTACACGACAACATGCAGTGTTCTATCCATTAAGCCTCATTGTGGACGCATACCTGACGACAGCTCCAGTACAAAAATATATTTGTTTTTCCTAGGCGTTTATGCGGCCACACGAACCATCAGATAATATGCATTAAAAGTGCATCTCTCATGATGTGCGGAGCCGTGACGAAGGAGTTACGGACTCTTACAGCACGTTGAAGCTGGCGACTCGGAACTACACACGGGCTTTAGTCCCTCCTTACCCTACCGACATTTCTTTTTATTTTTTCCAACCAGTTCATAAATTACGGAGTGAATTCAAAACACAGAAATGTTCTATTTAATAGCAGTCGAGGAGAAACTGAACATAAATCTTATAACGTGTTTGTTAAACTTTTGGAAAAATAATTACCGTTGTTACAGCAGAATATTAATGATGTAACATTTCATTTCCTTCATTCGAATAATTTGTGGTTAGCTGTTTATCAGTCACTATAATTTTTCCACGTATGCAAAAGTTAAATAAGATTTCAGTCCCTTCTAGACTCTCTCTTATTTTTAATATTAGTTTTATTTGGAGCTCACTTTCATTTAGGAACTACTGAATCCGTAAGATCTGTCGTATGCGCACGTGTGCTGATGAAAAATATGCTTCTACGTAGAACACTGCAGAATTGTCAGGAAAACGTGTTCATTCCGAAATGTGGATTAAATGGCGGAGTAATTTTCGTTCTTTAGAAGTGTGCACCCCTTCCCCTTTTCTTCCAAAAGGCAGTTAAATAGAATTTAAAAGGCAGTTAAATAGAATCTGCGTCGTGAACATGGTGCTAGGAGCAGGTAGGTACTTCTTTTAAAGTCAGGAATGTGGATCAAAAGTACCGTTGTTAAGAATAGTTTTAAGATAATTTATCATGCACGTTTATCACACCAATAATTGAAAGTTAATTCATTAAAAAAGAAAATACAGCGCGTTAGGCAAATATCCGAGATTTTAACTAAAAACATGTAGAATTATTTCATTCTGGTAGCAATATGCGTCCAGTGGTTAGTTTTTAGCTATAAGCGTCCAATGGTTACTTTCTTGTGTTTATCAGTATCTTTCTTGCGTTTATCAGTATCCTAACGTACTTAGACTGGTAGCCTGCGCCCTTTCTTGTTGGCAGTCGAAAAGTTACACATCCTGGTATGCTTGGCGTTCTGCTTGTATAAAAATTAATTTGTACTAAATTTTTTAGGAATGAAATAAAGAGCAGTACTCTTTCAAATGTTGAATGTTGTTTTCGCGAATCTTCTATGAGCGAAGCGAGCATTTAAAAGCGGTCCGAACGTTTACGAAATGGTCATGAAGACACTAGAGAAGACAAGGACTCCGAAATCCCTGAAACATTAAAATGCCATAATAATGTCAAAAAAGTGAAGAAAGCTATTCAGTCTCGCAGTGACTCTCGGAGAGGTTGCTGGTCATTCTTGTCAGGCTATTTTTTCGTATTCCTTGGGCATGAAACGTACGCTGGAAATACTGCCTCTAAAATTGTTGGATACCGAACAGAGTAATGACAAATGAACAATACTCTAGACTTTCAGAATGAAATCCTAGACGATCCACAGCTGCTCAAACTGGTGACGAATTGTGATGAAACATAGGTGTTCAGGCTCATTTTAACCTCCCTGGAGAGCAAACTCAGGATACAGCGCGTTCTAGGGGCTAATAAATTCTGCTGACTATGCTTTTACTTTTCGTTCGCCTATTATACCATGATACCTTGATACCTGCTACTATGAACGGTTAGGAGTATTCTGAAATTAAAAGTAACTACTTTCATTTGCTTCCCAGAAAAGGCACCTGTTTACGTATCGGTGGTCGTTCGTCAATGTTTTGTCGAGACCATACTTGTGATGCCATATTCTCCGGGTTCGGAGGACACTGCCCCGTGTGATATCTTCCTGGGAAGACCCATTGGGCGATGAAGTTTTGCCAACACCGAACGGATAAAAAGTCCAAAACACTGAAGGAGCTAAACGGTGTACCGATATAGTGTCCAGATGTATTTCGAAAATTGGGAAAGGCGCTGGTGCAAATATATTCTCTCGTGGATGTTACTTTGAACGAAACGGAATTAAAATCAGCAGATAATCGAAAATTTTCGGAATGATAAGGCACGAACTTGCTGCCTACCTTCATGTAAATGCATTTGTTTTGAATTTCAGACTGTAACGCTGCAGTAACTATTCTGAAATTTTGTTGGTTTATATAATAACTTACTATGTTTGATACAAGAGAGAACAACCTTGTACGTCAGGCGGCGATTAAAGAAGAGAATATTCTAAACACGTTCTGTTCGTCAACGGAAAGAGCCTGGGTGTGTCTACAACTAGTACATGGGGAGATACGAGTTTGGTCTCGGTTCGTCGCCTGCCTGATTAATCATTCCTGAAGTAAGAGTGCATCCATGTAATCTTCATATACGCAATGGTTGGATCTTCCCAATCTAATGGATATTATTTCCATGAGATACTAACCGCCAATTTCAATCATATCTTTATTTGTAGTTAAATTTATTATATGCGAGCTGACGATATGATTTCAGGTTAATCTGGTATCCCGAGCATCGTCCGCATTCCTCTGCTACCCTAAACCATCTCTGCCATTATCAGAGGGACACACGGTGCCTTTCTCTTACCTTGTTCAACCGAACGAGTACTTTGTGTGTACGACCGTAATATTTACGCTAATTTCAGCTGTGATTTTCTTTTTTCCTAGAAACACCCTTAATGTATATTATCGTTCAATATGTTTCTTGTTCATGATTTGAAGCGTTCTTATGATGAATATTCACGCTGTTAAATGTCACATTTGCCCACGCTCTCGGTAACGAATGCATACGGACGTATGTAACACGAAGAATACAGCTGCATTTCGCAACACCCCAGGTCACCCATTATAAACAAGGTAAAACATCGCAGTTACCGGTGCCAAATAAAGCAATTAAAACCGGCCTCATCAGGCAGTGTTTTATCTTTCCATTTATTTCCACGAACCTCCACAAGCGCTTTAAAATGTAATAACGTTAACCTGATAATTCACTAGCTTCCCATTCCATTATGCAGCGTTTGCTTTTTTTTATTCCACGTGCTTTGACAATCGTTAACAAACAAACATTCGATGCACTTTAATCTCGTTGAGACATGTCTTCCTGTTGTCATATCGTGTCAGCATAAATAACATTACTGCACGCTGTGTCATACATTTGTTCTTTGTTGCTAGTTTTCTGTAAAATAATTATAAAAACTTTCAACGACGGTGCAACAAATTTTGACCCTGTACCACAGAACTCACAGTAAACTATACACAGAGCGAAATATTGCGGTTCGTTCAATGCTTAATAAAATATACCGTGTTTCGCATAGCTCCTGTGTTGTGTAATTCAGTTAATACGTCATAGTAATGGCGATAGCTCTTCAGTAGTTAATAACCTTCATTATGCAGTCAAAACAAAAAATATTAAACACAAAAGCAGGCGCTAAGAAATCGTCACAGAGCCATACGCGGCAAACCTGTTAAAACTAGTATGCTTTTACTTTCAGTAATAGAAAACAGTGCGTGCCAAAACATGTGGCTAGTAGTTTTTTTTTAAATCTACTACTTTTGAATTCCAATTACAATGTCTGATCTAGAGTCACCTTTGCCTCACTACTTTTAAACACGAAATTACATTATGCAAATTACTTTTGGTGCGTGTAATATCAACAAATCGAAACTGAATCTGACTATCTGTAAATCTAATGTGAAGAATAAGTACCAATAATACTCAGAACGACTTCCTCATGAAACACACACAACGGCTAACTATTGCATAGCGACAACTGTGCCCTGCTAGAAAACGCATTCACTGAATTTACACGAAATTTTGGCAATGTAAACGGTTCCTAATATTCTCGTACAAGGTTCGTTTGGGCCTTAAAGTCGTATCTTACCTTGGCAACGCGTAAGTCAGCTCTGCGCTGCCTGCAGCGCAAAACTTATGAGCTGCAATAAATCACTGGGCGGGAGTTTGTCTTCTTAATTCGTTTGCCAGGCTGCATTAGCAAATTAAACTTTTTTGTCCTATTTTCAAAAATGATAATTACTGTTCACGCATCGGTGCAATGGGTGACAGTACAACCTTTTACGAGATACATTTTTCATTTGAACGTGAGAATAAACTTAAGTGAAATACTCATGGACGAATAGGAAAGAATTCTGAAATTATATTAAGTCCTTTTAATGCCACAAAAGAAAAAGCGAACTAACATGAACAATTATCCTTTCTCAGCATAATAATACACCGTAAATTTTGGTGCTAACAATATTTGGATTACATAAGATTCACTCATTACATTCGTAAAGAAATACCTTTCAACTAATCTTGGTAGAGGAAAGCTAATTAGAATACTGAGCACATGACTGATAATTCTCACTGGATGAGAACACGTAGATACTGTTAAACTCAATGAAATCTTTACACCACAGTAATTTCTAAAGAAGCGCTTGCAGCAAAATAAACACTACACAAATTACCGCTTTCATAGCCGTCTCTCTATCATCAGATCATCTCCTCTTCTCAGTTACGCATCATGGAACATCTCAAATAAAAATCTCTGTGCGGCACATCCGCCATCCAAACTCCTCACTCCGCCGAGGCACAATCCTGGCACTCCCGCCCTGGCCGACAACTGCTTCTGACTGCTTCGCTCGCCCAAGTTCTGCTCATTACTACATCCTCCGGTAGCGAAAGAATACGTACCATTCATGTGTTCGGAAAGATGCTCAAAGTATAGTAAACATTCCAAATAAACTGACATTTCCCATGATACATACATCTTCCATAAGCAGTTCAGCTAATATGTAAACCCTTCCCAGCTGCTTCCTATAACGCACTTAACATTGTAAAAATAGCTATCAGTGAGAAGGATTTTAAGAAGAGCATATGTTGCATTATACTTATGACCATTGTGGAATTTAGCTATGTGGGTGTAGAAAACACTTTAAGAACTGCATGGTAGCTGACTGCGTTTTCAGAATCCGGATTTTGGCAGTTCTGATTGTGTTCGATACTAAGTACAGTACATTGTTTGTGTCCTTGTTCGAGACATCAAGTTTTAACTTACGATTACATCAGTGTTCATGCGACATCACACATTTTACGCCATGCAGTTAGCTAAGGTCTCTCTAGATGCAGTGGGACAAATTCTTGATGTAAACAAGAGAAAATACGATTATAGAGTAACACCTAGTGAAGATGCTGAAGAATTCTAACTTGAATGGATTTTGCAGTGCGCTCGCCGACCGCTGTACTGTGCTTAAAAGAGGTAACACAATGTAAAGTGTGGCGTTGCTATATCTTCGACAGGTAATTTTGTTTCTGGTACCAAGAGAGCGTTAGAGAATCTCGTCTGTTTTCGTGGCGAGACCCTGTATTCGAAGTGTTTAAAAACTTCTCAGTAGATCTGTTTTAAACCTGAGAAGGTAGCGAATGAAAACAATAATTTTAGGGTTCCGTAGCACAGTCGACAAAAACGGAGCCCTTACAGGATCTCGTTGTTGTCCGTCTGTCTATCCATCCGACTGTAAAAAAATCTTTTTTTCGGACTGCTGTTAAAGTTTCGAGAACATACCTTCACCGAAGAGTCAAGCAGTATATTGCTCCCTCCTACGTATATCTCGCGAAGAGACCATGAGGATAAAATCAGAGAGATTAGAGCCCACACGGAGGCATACCGACAGTCCTCCTTTTCGCGAACAGTGCGAGACTGGAATAGGGTGAGTACCGATAGAGGTACTAAGGGTGCCCTCCGCCACACACCGTCGGGTGGCTTGCGGAGTGTGGATGTAGATGTAGATTACAGCTGATGATGGACCTATAGGGTCCGAAATGCATCGTGTACTTAATAAAACACGAAGAGTTGTGACTGAAGGCGTTTTATAATCCAGACGTCCAGCGTTTCTGAGTACAGTTACAAATGTACTGTTTTTTAGTCACCATCAGTGTCATGCTTCTTTGTCGCACTCCGAAGTTTGTTCAGTTCATAATTCCCTCATATAGTGACTTTGCCTTATTTCTAAGACCACTGTTCGTAAACATTTGATGAAAGTGCCTGGAACTCACGCTGTCTTATGGCAGTAATTAACTATATGACAGTTGCATGAATGTCACTTCGGTATGTGATGAGTTTTATTCCTCTAGAGTGTAGAATACCGGTACTGTTCGCCGGTATGCCCAGCGCACAATACTAAACTTCAGTGCAATCACTGTAGGCTGACGATCATTAGAATTTACTTAGCAGTTGTCCTGGATTGCGGAAGAGTCATAACCAAAGACAATGACCGTACATTTTTTAGCAGCCCAGTCAGTGGATCCTATTTGAAACGGTCCTGACTACGTCGTGTCAGTCCATTAGCTCCGGACGTTAAAGGTATAAAACATAGGATGAAGTTTAATTATCCGAGCTGGTGGGGTAATAATATCGACGTTGCAGCAATTCGCTGTCGCAGCGGTCGATTGGCAGCAGCGGAAAACAAGAAATATATTATTTCCGCTCAGCGTTCGTTCATTACAGATTTTGCTTATTAATTTTTTCACGCTTTGGGAGTTTCGTTCTTTGTCAGCTACAAATGATTTATTTGCTTACGTTCCGATTAGCTAGCACGGCGCTGTGTTTACAGGCTCGTCAGACATCAAACCATTGCAAGCCGATCACACATCGGTTTTGTAGTTTGCTGTCGCGCATAGAGTGATGGGACATTCCAGCGATCGGATCCGTGGTGAACGGTAAACGTGTTTGGTTTGATAAAAATAGTAATTTGACAAAAAAGGCCTTATTGTACATACTGTACTTTATACAGTAAGTCACAAACGTTGACATTTTTCGTTCAATTCGTATTGGTAAGCTAAAACTTTTAGAGGAATAAGATCTATCTTTCAGCCATTTTTTTTTCTTGGACTGCCTCCATGGTCAAAAAGCGTTGTTGACTAAAAAGGGCCAGGCCCCAGGATCTACGTCCGTTACTTACTTCGAATTCTTCTGCTCTGGAATGATATGGAACGAGCTCATACAGCTTTGTGAGGCCTACTTGAAATCCTTTTATTCTGAAAACATTTATTTCTGCTGCTGATTTTGCTTTTACGGCGTATATTTCTAATCTTTTTATTTAATTTCTTGTATCCAACTTGTTATTTTCTTTTTTGAGAGATAGTTGAAGATTTGTTTTGCCATCCTATTTACATTCTCACGGCATAAATGATCAAAAAGATGATGCTTCTTATTATTATTGATTTTTATTTTGTGCTGTATTTTGGTGTATTTCATAGTCATTTTTAATTTCCTGGCTTCTGTTCTTTCTAGTGGACGTGAAATGCTGCCCGTGACTCTTCTCTCTAATACTTCTGGTTTGCCTATTTTGTAATTCGTTGCTACGCATCTGCCAGCGCGGAATCGTTATGGTTTCACTACTGTGTTGTAATGCATTATTTTTGCATGTTTTGATACGTACTTTTCATTGTAAATATTTTTTGTTATTGCATGTGCTCTTTCTATTTTTGAATCGATTCTTTTATGACATTTTTTAGCCCATTTTCTTGCATTACCTCCACTAGCTACTTCAACCTTTTGACGTTTTATGTTTGACCACTGTCTGTAAAAGAGTTAGTGCATTTTTATGTTAGCAATAAATATGATTTTCTTCCCAGATATTCTTAAAGCTGTTCTACTGGTTATTTGTGACAAGAGGTTGACTTTTATTTCTGCATCTGCCAAGTTTTTAGATAGTACAGCTAAATGCACACTTGAATAGTACAGCTAAATGCACACTTGAAGAGGGCTGGACATAACTCATCACGTTGTCTGTGTATTTATTTCAAAGGGCTTAGATACTTCGCTCATGAACGTTCCTTTAAGACTGCCTCTATAAGATTTTCACGAATTACTTTGTCAGCGTGCCAATATAACAGTATTATTTCATCACGTTTTGTCGTGGACGCAAATCGAGTCTGCAGAGTGAGAGGAACTAATTATTAACAATTTGAATCGATATAAACATCTCATAGTAAACAAACATTATTTAATTATCTTCTTCAGAGAGCTAATGCCTACACTGGAGCCGGCGGTAGATTTTTTCAATATATCTATATAAATTACAAATGTAAATGTTTGTTTGCTCTAAACCGTGTATATCGGAAAGTTTTTGACCGATTGCTTTGAAATTTTCACAATGTTGAATTTATATTAGCAAACAGAAAAGTTGTATTTATGGCTTATTGGCTTATGATTAGAGTACTACGATATAATCTGAATTTGCAATAACAATAAACAAGGCTCAAGGTCAGAGAAGGGGGGGAAGAGGAGATGGGGGAGGAGTGGGAGAAAATGGGCATAGAAAACCGGAATGAGGAGAAGAGATGGACAGTGAGTGGGGGAAGGAGGAGGAGATGGACAGAGAAAGGGAGAGGAGGTGATGGACTGAGAGGGGGGGAGGGAGAGAGAGGGGCAGGAGGAAATGAAGAGAGAGAGGGGGGGAGGAGAGTGAGATGTACAGAGGCATGGAAGAGGAGATAAGAGGTATAATATCCAGTACCCATAAATATTAGAATGCTGTGCTTCCTCTTTTCTTTCTTTTCTCTTTTTAAGCAGACTGAGCCACAGCAAAGAGTGACCGACCTGAATATTGTTATATTGTTTGCGATTTGATTAATGGATAAATGAGGCATTTATATACTATTGATCGCTTTGTTTTTTTTTTTTTTTTTCATTCAGTTACTAGTATGTAACTGATGGAAACAGAGTAACGTTTCATGAACGTTTCCCCTGGAAACTGAAGCATGTACTAGCAGCCTGTGCTCTGCTTACCGCGCTCGCATTAGACCCCGCGCTACTCCCGGCGCCTCTGTTCCCGCAGGAAGCTGCTGCCGTAGTAGACAGCAGTAGACAACGCGCAGTGGGAGATAAATAATTGGCCAACCGGAGCGGCCGCTGGCTCGACGCCGAGGGCTCACGAGCCCGGAGCCAAGGGGCCGCAGCGGCAAGCGGGCCTAATCAGCCGCCTTCTGCTGCAAGGGGTGCGGCTCAGCGACAAGGGCCGCCTCTGCCTCCTCTGGCATTACCGTCTCGCCGCTGCCTGCCACTCGGCTCTTGTCCGCCATGCGAGGCAACACAGGCTGGCAGAGGGTACTCCTACAGCGATTCGACCAAATAATACCGCTACCCTGGTTTCAATCAACTTGTTTCCCCATACTGTGAAGAATACACTTAGGTGGCAACAGTCGTGGGATACCTCCTAATACCCTGTCGGACATTCTTTCTCCCGACGTTGTCAGCAACTCCATGTGGCGTGGCCGGGCAAGTCGCTGGAAGTCCCCCGCAGAAATATTAAGTTATGCTGCCTTTACTTCCGTCCATAATTGCGAAAGTTTTGCTGATGCAGGGTTTTGTGCACAAACTGACCTTTCAATGATGTCTCGGAAATGTTCGATAGATTCATTTCTGCAATCCGGATAGCCAAATCTTTCTCTTTCAAATCGTGAACAACTGTAGCTCGGTGACATGACACATTATCATCCATAAAAATTCTATCATTGTTTGGGAACATCAAGCCCATGAATGGCTCCAAAAGGTCTCCCAGTAGCCGAACGTAACCATTTATAGTCAATAGTCTGTTCAGTTCGACCAGAGGATCCACTCCATTCCATATAAACACAATCCACAACATTATGGAGCCACTTCCAGCTAGCACTGTGCCTTATTCACAACCTGAGTCCATAGCTCTTACAAACTGAAATCATGGCTCATTTGACCAGGCCACGGTTTTCCAGTCGCCTAGGACCCAACCGATACGGTCACGAGCCCGTGAGAGGCGCTGCAAGCAACGTCGTGCTGTTACTCGCGTCGGTTGTCTGCTGCCATAGCCCATTAACACCAGATGTCGCGTCGGTGTTCAAACGAATACTTTCGTCTTACGTTCCACTGTGATTTCTGCTGTTATTGCACGCAATGTTGCTTGTCTGTTAGCACTGACAACTCACCGCAAACACCGCCGCTCTCTATCGTTAAGTGATGGCCATCGGCCACTGCTTTGTCCATGGCGAGAGGTAATGCTTAAAATTTGGTGTTCCGGGCTCACTTTTGGCCCTGCAGATCTCGAAATATAGAATTCGCTAGCGATTCCCGAAGTGGAATGTCCCATGCGCCTATCTCCAACTACCATTACGCGTTCAAAGTCTGTTAGTTCCCGTTGTGTGGCAATAATTACGTCGGAAACCTTCGCACACGAATCACCTGAGTAGAAATAACTGCTCATCCAGTCCACTGCCCTTTTATATCTTGTGCACTCGATACTACCGCCATCTGTGTATGTGCATTTCGCCATCCCATGACTTCTGTCATTTCAGTGTATAACAGAGGCAGTAGTTGAGAAGAGAGTGAGACATGATTTTATACTGCCCAGTGTTATTCAGCCTCTCCATAAACCACGCAGTAAGTGAGACCAATGGAAAACTTGCGGAATAAGTTAAAGTTCTGGGAGGAGATAGAAACCTTCGCCTGTGACGTTTCATTTTTGCCAGAGATGGTAAAGGACAGGGGAAAATCAGTTGAATGAATTGAATAGTGTCTCGAAAAGGAGTAATAAGATGAACATCAACATAGATAAAGCAAAAGTAATGCAGTATAGTTGAATTAAATCAGACGATGCCGAGGGAATTATATTAGGAAATGAGACACTTTAAGTAGTAGATAAGATTTGCCAGATGCCGAGAATGGGGTTTGCTGTTCTGTCAGTTTTGTGTTTTCTTGCTACGTAATTTGCAGGGCTGTTTGCGATTCGAAATTTTCTGCGTAACAATACTTGTGTCGTAGTAAGGGACGTATCTTCCTTCTGAAATACACGCTGTCTGTTCTCAACCCTGTGCTTGAGTGGTCCCGCTAGTTCAAGTAAAATATTTTGGTACGTCACAGTATAGATAGGACCTATTCTTTCTTCCAGGCACATATTCATAATAGTACTTATCATGAAACACACGAAAACTCGTTCTGGAAGGCATTACGCAGAAGTACAAGCTACCATTCTGATCAAGACCTGCTTTAAAGGTTGCATTTTGTCAATACAAACCGTCACTACGATGTGAGGTTTGGACATGTTTTCTGCCTCACCTGTAAGGAATCAACATCACTGCAGAGAGATTTGGTGACTCGCCAAGAGTCTGTCGGAGATCTAGATGATCCGTTCTTCCTCTTGCAGCAATTATGAGGTTGGGAGTGGAAGATACACACAGAAGTTGAGTTCATCCCATGTTCAGTTTCCACAGAAAATTATTTCACTTTTCAAAGAGAACAGTGTGCAATTTATTACCGCAGTTATTGAATTCATATCGAAAAGAAATTTCACTATTTGAATTTGAGTGAAATTTAATTTATAGCTAAAACTCCTTGGGAGATGATATTCTGTACGTCATCTTAAACGGTCTTAAAAATTTCGAGTAACTTATATATAAGGACAATAATTGTAATGTCCAGCTGTCAGTTATCAGATACGATGACAGTAAGGTCTTATGATCCAAATGACAATAAAAATAAAACTTCTGGCCCAGAAAGGAAGATGTTGCTGCTTAACTTTCCGTTACCGCAGTTCCAGTTTCTTGAGCGAAGTTCGTTATTTTTTTGTCTCCTCTAGGCAAAAGTTCAGTCTATTCTAGCCTCACTTAGGAACAGAATTGGTCTGAAGCTGTGATATGCTCTCACTCCTTCATTGGTCTGTCTTATTGATGTCGTGTTCTTATTTACGGTGATTGTCGATTTTTGAGGGTTACTTCACAATAGTCCCACTTTTCTTGCCGTCTGATAGTACTAAAAAATCTCACGGAGAAAGGAAGGCAAACTTTTGTCAGATATTTATATTTCATCATCGTTAAAGACGGATGAGATGATGAGGGACGAGACAAGGAATTGTTAATTTTTTTAATGAAGGAAATAGTTCTGCAATGCCTGAAATGATTTAGGGTAACGAGGGGAAACGTAAATCAGATTTTTGTCACGCGTCCTATGAGATGGTACCCTTTCATGATTGTTTCCAACAGTGAGATGTCATCTTCTGAGCACCATCACGACTTACTGCAACAGTGATATTTAAACATCGCCATGTCTGTGTTACGGCCTTACAGTAAACCTACTGCGCCGGTCGGTGTGGCCGTGCGGTTCTGGGCGCTACAGTCTGGAGCCAAGCGGCCGCTACGATCGCAGGTTCGAATCCTGCCTCTGGCATGCATGTGTGTGCTGTCCTTAGGTTAGTTAGGTTTAATTAGTTCTAAGTTCTAGGCGACTGATGACCTCAGAAGTTGAGTCGCATAGTGCTCAGAGCCATTTTTAAACTTACTGCGCTGGCTCTGAAACTTGTTGTCCTGTGCTCTCCCCTGCCTCGCTTAATCAAGTACGCCACGGGCGCATGAGTCCCCTTAAATGAAAAATCTAGTATTAAATTTAATGATTATTATGTACAGCGACGACGCCTGTTTACATTCTTCAGTGACAATGTGCATTTACGGAGAACCACAGGAGGTATTCTGCAAACTATAGACTATTAACACCGCTGAAACAAGCCCGTTCCGTCTACTCATTACAAAAACTGATAGTACTACATTTATATTTTTTACCAAATTTCGCACTCTCGCAGAACCTTCGGTTTCGCTTGCCTGTTGCGTAGTAGCTTTCGAAAGTAGAAACAGTTGAATGTAATTTTATCCATTTCGCCACTATGATGATTGACGAGCGACGGTATAAGCATCAAGGTGAAAGACGGATGACTCGGGAGTCAACAGCAATTTAAAGTTCCGGCGACAGCAAACATCACATTGTAGGCCCGCCTTTGATCTCAGGCTGCTCTCTGCCTTCGATATTACTTTTTCAGGCGACCTTTCCCCCGGGAAGTATGAGGTTTTAAAGACGCACGCCGTACTTTTTCGTCACGGTGAAGTTTAATTTTCTTTCAGTTTCTTATTAAATTGTTATTAATCTGTAGTTTTCCTTTCAAGGACTAGAAATTAGTGACGAAAAAAAGCATTTGACGTGTGTTCTCAAGCACTTCGGTGCGGGAGGCCAGAGCTTTAGCGTTATGAGATACTATATCATCTTTAGGCACCTTTGGACTTGTAGTTTTATTGTGCTTACAGTAGCCTAACGCTTAATTTCAAGGAAATCTGTACATATTTAAATAACCATGTTTAGATCCAGAAAATATACCTCTACAGAATTTTATCTCACGGACGAAGCAGCTCACTGACGCTGGATTGGTGTGAAAAAAGCAACGTTCGTATCCATGTCCGGCCATGTTACTCTGGTTTCCCGAAGTTTGTTCCTTCGACAACAGCGCCTTAATTTGCATGCGTCTGCTATCTTGCGGGAAATGTAGGTGACCGTCACACACAGTCACAGTAGGGAATCGCGTTTAGAATTGGCAGACAAACTGGATAGGTTCTTACCTCGTTCGGTGATCGTGTTCCAGCGCCGTATGCCGCTATACGCCTCATCAACGTACTCGTTTTAGTCAACAAAAGCGCGAGCTGTCTGAAACGATACCACCGCATAAACAACAGAGGGCTTGCCAGAAAAAATTTCTTCCTTTTTAGGAACTCGACCACAATGAAAGCGGCAGACCACGGAGTGATAAAAAGATACGGTTTATACTCAGTGAATCATATAGAATGGGTCATTTTGTAGACAATCCCATTGAGTCCAAAATGATGCAAGGACTATTCCATTGTTAACACTTGGGAGCCTCGAGATAGAGACCACCGACCGTCCTCCGTCATCTTCGATCATTTATTGTACCTACCTCAGTGCCGCGACCGGCACGGGGAATCTCGTAATTTCTTGATATACACTATCTGATCAAAAGTATCGGGACACCTCTATGTAATGCGGAATTGACCACTAGATGGTAGCGGACCCTCCAGTATAAATGGAGCCGAAGGGGGTACTGTGTTGCCAGTAGGGAAGCAGCAGCGGCAGAGTGGGTCGATAAGGGACCAGTGACTTAAACGTGGACTGGTAATTCTGTGTTACCTGAGTAACAAATCGATCAGGGACATTCCAACCCTTCTACAGCTGCCCAGTTGTACTGTTGGGAATGTGACTCTGACCTGGAAACGCGAAGGAACAACCACAGCCAAAGACCAGACAGACCTCATGTACTGACGGACAAGGACCGTCTAACATTGCGGAGGATGGTTTTAAAAATTTGTACTCAAAAAGAATTGGGTGAAGCGGTGAGCTGTTCATAATACTCCACACACTTCAGTGGTCAGTGCTAAGCGACTCTTGGGCTGGTGTAAAGAGCGACGCCACTGGACAGTGAGTGATTCGGAACCATGAATAACGCTATACGCTGTAACAATCCAACGGAAGGATTTGTGTTTATCGAATGCACTGAGAACGTTACCTGCCATCACGTGTAGCGTCAACTGTTGGACTAATGACGAAGTGATGTGAGGATATGGGGTGATAAAATCTTCTCGGGTTGACAGCCGAGCTGACACTGGTGAGGGAGCACATACGCATCACACGGTCTGAACTCGAGACATGAACCAGACACTTCGCCTGAAGATGGCTAGTAAGAAACTTGCTGAAACTTTGCTGGAAAACAACACATTGACTCGGCTGTCAACCCGAGAAGATTTTATTATCGAGATTCGCCGAGAAAGCCAGCATTCTCAGGGTATGGGGTGTTTATGGTGGTTAGGATGTTACCCTCCTACAGTGCTTAAGAAAATGCTAAATGCTCAAGGATGTGAACAAATTTTAGAGTATTGTGTTCTTCGTACAGTAGAAGAACAGTTCGAAGTCGATGATTGATTGTATCAGCAATCCAGTGCACTTTGTCATAAAGCAGCTTCTGCGAGGCAATGGTTTGTGGACAGTAACATTACTGATAATAGCATTACTTGCCCAGAGTTCCGACCTCAGTCGAATGAAACTTCGTTAGGATGAGTAAGGGCGTAGGCTTTGCTTCAGACCCCAGCGCCCAACATCACTCTCTCCTCTGGTTTCTATTCGTGGAGAAAAATTGGCTGCCGTTGCTCCACAGGCATTCAGACTCTTCATTAAAAGCGTCCCCAGCGGAGTTCAAGCCGTCATAAAGGCGAAGGGTGCTCACACCATGTATTAATATCCACTATTTGCTGCCCGTATGCATTTGAACGGATAGCGCATATAATACTTTTGATCAGACAATGAGACAGTTAACAATCAAGCGAGTTCGTATGCGATACCAGTCGGTACACAAAACGATCACCTGTTGTTTGTATAGCCGGTAGCTTGGACAGCGAGCGTTTAATTTCTGATCCATCTAGGTGTCTCTGATGTTATACAGGGTGGTCAGAAATGGTCTGAAAAGCTTGTTAGCAATTGCTCGATAAGCTATTCTACGAAGTAATTGTTAAGAAGAAATCCGATAATTGCACTATTTCGGAGTTAATTAACATTGAAGATAGCTAATCAGGCCGTTGCGCGCGCAAATTCAAGCAGCTCGCCATGTACCGTTTTACCAGTTGTCCTCATAGCGTAGGTGGTAGCGCCCGAGACCGCCCAACCTTTGCTCTGTTTCGGTCCTTACTTCCGACCCATGTCGAATTTGTGTAGCGCTCTCTTGTTCGGTTTTAGTAAACCAAACTAAGGACATCGTCTCTGACGGGCCACTTGAATTTGTGTGCGCAACGGCCTTATTGGGTAGCTTCAGTGGAAATTAACTCGGAAACGCCGAAACGTATCAATTTTTTAACAATTGTTTCCCGTCACAACGTACCCTTCAAGACTGTTGCAAGATTTTCAGACAGTTTCTAAGAACCTTGTACTTCAGCTAGATGACGCAAGACCATATGTTGACCGTGCTGCCCTGACCCAGCTGGATACGGAAGGTGTTGGGGTTTGCGTGACCAGATTTGTCACCCTTTGTAAACTTCTGGTCATGGGTTGCCGACGCAACTCGGTCAGCAACAACGATTGCTGAATTGAAGCAGCATGCAATGACGTACCTGTATCTGTCACCCAAGCTCAGTTAGACTCGATGCCGAGCCGGGTCAGAACCAGAGGTGACATCTGTGTGTACTGTTTGGCCACGATAATTTGACTATTTCGCTAGTGTTGCCGGAAGCGGACAAAATCGGCCTGCGTGAAAGATGTTCAGTTGCTCCGAGCGCTGTCAACATCAATCTACTGATAGACGCGAAGTGTTACGAAAGGCTTGTGTCATTAGCAAGTAACTTCTGTATCCACATGCTGAGATGTTTACGTTAGAACAAAAAGTAACTCAAGAGTACTACTTCAAGCTCCTGGGGAAAGGGTATTTCAGGAACTTGCTGCAACTACTAGTTGAAGAGATGCAGCTATTCTTAAATTATTGTTGCATTATTATTAACGAATACCGGTGACATGTCAAAGGAAGGTTATAGAAAATGGTTCTTTCCTTTCATTTACTGGACAGGTGCAGAACATGGTACTTTCCTTTTGGTTACTGGACAGGACTGGCAGGGTTACTGCAGGAAAGTGCAGCAGCTAGAGCAAGAGTCTTTGTTCACGAGATGGAATAACAGAAATGGCTATCGATGAAGTTATCATCGAGACCACTCCCGCGAACGATGATGATGACCATGATCTTGAATGAAACGCAAATGACAGTTAATTACACTTTGTAAACATTATTTCTGTGGAGTGTTTAATAAATGCAATGTGCAAACAGATTCAGAAATCTGTTTCGTAGGCTGTACGTTCATCTACTTTCATATTTCATTACTTTCTACACTACTGGACATTAAAATTGCTAC